>NW_005054600.1:27050-54931 GCF_000277835.1 Geospiza fortis | reverse complement strand
AAATGAAGGAAAACTAAATATACTTAGAAACAGAGCAGGGTTTTGCTGCCGCTCCCCTCCTGCGCAAACGCCTACGGGCTCCAGTGCCACGGGCCTCTTTTTAACTTCAGAAATTCCAAGGCAACTAAATACTAAGCAACCAGAGAACCAATGGGAAGGAGAGCACAGTGGTCCTTTCCCTTCCCATAAAAAATAAAAGGTGAGGGTGCACAGCTGCATGGCCTGACTGGAACCAGCAAGTCAACAAATGGGGACAACTCCTCTTTTGTATTTTTTTCCCCTAAGCACTTGAGATAAGCCAGTGTAAAAAAGAAAAAGAAAATGGACACAGCATTTCTGTGCTTGATTTCTGTAAATGGATGTAGTTAGTCTTAATCAGGTTATTCCTGTTGAAAATCCTTTGCAGCATTATGTCACCTCTTTCCTCTTTTAGACCATGTCTGTGTTCAGCACAGAATTCATCTCAGTTATTTAAAAACTGGCAGCAAAGGCAGTTTGGAATCTGTAACTTTAGTTTTAACTGCTTTACCTTGATCAGTTCTGAGTTAAATATAGCCCTTCATTTGGAATAATTTGCATTGAATCATCCTGGTGGGGCTGAAGCACAGGGTTAGAACTGCGGGTTTGGTGACCTGGTGCAGGTGTTGTGTAGGGACAGAGGAAAAGTCATAGAGCTCAGTAAAATCATGAAATCCCAGAATCCAAGAATCCTTGAGGTTGGAAAAGAGCTCCAAGGTCATTGGATCTGACCTGTGACAAATCCCCACCTTGTCACCCAGGCCAGAGCACTGAGTGCCACATCCTGTCATTCCTTGGTGACACCCAAAGATGAGGGCTCCAAACCTCCCTGACCATCCTGTCTAGGAAGAATTTCTCACTGATGTCCAGCCTGCCCACAAACTTGACCCAACTCTTCTCTCGTGTCACCTCCATGGCTATTTTCACAAAGTTTGCAGTTTTGTAATTCTTCGGCCTCAGAGATAAAGCCTGAACTCTGTTTTGTTTTGTACCTGCAGAGCTGGAAGAGTCCCAGAGGAAATGTCCCCCTTGCTGGTATAAATTTGCCAATACCTTCCTGATCTGGGAATGCCACCCATACTGGATGAAGCTGAAGGAGATTGTGAACTTAATTGTCATGGATCCTTTTGTTGACTTGGCCATCACCATCTGCATCGTGCTGAACACGTTGTTTATGGCCATGGAGCACCACCCCATGACCCCCGAGTTCGAGCACGTGCTCTCTGTGGGAAATCTGGTAAGGAAATCTGCTAAATACTCCCCACAGGTCTGCTCCTACTGGGATGCCTGGAGTATTGATGTGGGCTTGGACTCAGAATCAATTGCATTGTTGAGACTTAGCCTGAAGATCTGAAAATAAGTTAAAAATTACTCTTTGCCTATTCTTTGTCTGTCTCTCCTCCCTACTCCAGGTTTTCACTGGGATTTTCACAGCAGAAATGTTCCTGAAGCTCATTGCAATGGATCCATACTATTATTTTCAAGAAGGCTGGAACATCTTTGATGGGTTTATTGTCTCCCTGAGTTTAATGGAGCTGAGTCTGGCAGATGTGGAGGGACTTTCTGTGCTGCGATCTTTCCGATTGGTATTTCAAATTCCAGCTCTTTTTCAGTGTTATTATCGTGGAGCTTAGAATCACAGAATCATGGAGTGTCCTTAGTTGGAAGGGACCCACAAGAAACATCCAGTGCAGCTCCTGTCCCTGCACAGACACCCCAACAATCCCACCCTGGGCATCCCTGAGAGTGTTGTCTGAACATCCTTTGAGCTGTGGCAGCCCTGGGGCAGTCACCATTCCCTGGGGACCCTGCTCAGTGCCCAACCAGAGGAAGAACCTTTTCCCAATATCCAGCCTATCCCTTCCCTGACACAGTTCCAGCCGTTCCCCTCACATAAAGAATTTTTTCCCATTTACACAGGACAAGGGAAGATCACTTTTTTCTGGGTTTGGAGAGGACAGAGATCTAGTGGTGCCATTTTTTATGGTCTCTTCTTTCTTCAAGACTGCTCTTTATGAAATCTGAGCAGCAGCTTGTTGCATTTGGGCAGGGAAGGGTGACTTTTCCTTTGGGAAGGGAGATCAGTGTGTGGGGAATAACTAAGTACAAAATACTCAAGCCCAGTTTTCCAGAAGGGTTAAGCATTCTCTGCTCCCTGTAACCTCAGTAGCAGAGGCATGGACTTCCTTTTATGTAAAACACAAGATGGTTGTCGTTTAGGAAGTTCTGCTTTATTTTCCTCTTTGCTGAAGATCTGTTTGTTTTGGTGGTTTTTTTTGTAGCTGAGAGTCTTCAAACTGGCCAAGTCCTGGCCCACTCTGAATATGCTGATAAAAATCATTGGTAACTCAGTGGGTGCCTTGGGGAATTTGACCTTGGTGCTGGCCATCATCGTGTTCATCTTCGCCGTGGTGGGAATGCAGCTCTTTGGCAGAAGCTACAAGGAGTGTGTCTGCAAGATCAATCCGGAGTGTGAGCTACCCCGCTGGCACATGCACGATTTCTTCCACTCCTTCCTTATTGTCTTCCGTGTGTTGTGTGGGGAGTGGATTGAGACCATGTGGGATTGTATGGAAGTGGCAGGACAGGCCATGTGCTTGATTGTCTTCATGATGGTCATGGTCATCGGAAATTTAGTGGTCAGTAAATGGTTACTGATGGGCTTTCTTGGTTGCCTCTGGGTGGGGTAGGACTTGGGGAGACCCCCAGGATGAGGGAGTGATGGTTTGTGAGTCTGTTCCTGCTCTGTGGAAGTCCCTCTTGGCCTTTGATCTGTCAGTAGTAGATTTTGGTAGTGCAATGTTAAAGATGTTTTTTGCTTGATGAGGACCTTAAACAGTCACCTGTTTAAGCAGGTGCAGGTAAAATGAAGCATTTTGCAAGAAAAGCTGAAGGTATAAAAGCCTCAGTCAAAGTGCACAGACCTGACCTGATGGGAAAAAGAAGCTAAAAGAAGCAAAAACTGGCATTTTAATTGCCAGAAAACAAAATAATTTGGTGCACAGGAGACGGTCCTGAAGTGTTAAAATGAGGAATGGAGGTTTCTTCTAAAACCTGCCCACTGGCTCAGTCATGAGGTGCTGTTGTGTTCAGGAATGGGCTGTGAAACTGCACGGCCTGTTGTGTGGGAGGTTGGACTAGATCATGATGCTTCCTTCTGGCCTTAAATTTCATGAAGAAAAGTCTGTGGAGGAAAATGTGAGCAAGAATGAAGTCACATGAACAGTCGCAATTCTTCAAAGTAGTTGTGAGCTCTCTCTGAGAGGTCTTGTCTTGCCAAAGGGTTTTGATAATAAAAGTCTTGGGGATGGTCACTAAATGTGGGTGAGGAAGTAGAGCTGGAAGTGATCACTCAAAATGCCAAGATTTTCCCCATTTTCTTTGAGGCAGAGATGGGACTAAATCAGTAAGGCTGAATTTAAATCCCATGGGGATTAAATCCCTCTCTGACATCTGCAGTCCAGATCCTGCAAGGGGCTCCGTCCAGGGACCCCTGTACCTGTACCTGTACCTGCCCTGGACCCCTGGGACTCCTCAGGGCTGCACCAGAATCCCTGTTCAGGGAACTTTTTGCAGCATCAGGGGGTCATACCTTGAACCTGGGCGCCTGAATGAGTTTGTGGGACACCAGAGCTGGTGTTGGGAGACAGCTCTGCAGCACCAGCAGGGCATGGGTGCTGAGAGCTCTGCTCAGCTTTGGGAATCCCCCCTTTGTGTGTCAGTCCAGCATCAGCTCTTCCCTTTCAGGTGCTGAACCTGTT
Organism: Geospiza fortis; assembly: GCF_000277835.1. NCBI lineage: Eukaryota > Metazoa > Chordata > Aves > Passeriformes > Thraupidae > Geospiza > Geospiza fortis. The sequence goes on along the minus strand of NW_005054600.1, from coordinate 51,152 downwards.
CTTGGCCTTGTTGCTGAGCTCCTTCAGCGCAGACAACCTGGCAGCCACGGACGACGATGGGGAGATGAACAACCTGCAGATCTCGGTGATCCGCATCAAGAAGGGCATTGCCTGGACCAAGGCCAAGGTCAGGGAGTTCATGCAGGCCCACTTTAAGCAGAGAGAGGCCGACGAGGTGAAACCCTTGGATGAGCTGTACGACAAGAAGGTGAACTGCATCGCCAACCACACCGGGGCCGACATCAACCGCGACATCGACTTCCTCAAGAACGGCAATGGCACCACCAGCGGCATCGGGAGCAGCGTGGAGAAATACATCATCGACGAGGACCACATGTCCTTCATCAACAACCCCAACCTCACCGTGCGCGTCCCCATCGCCGTGGGCGAGTCCGACTTCGAGAACCTCAACACGGAGGATTTCAGCAGCGACACGGATCCTGATGGCAGCAAAGAGGTGGGAGGGAGGGCTCCAAATCCACTCCGGGCGTTGGGAGGGAGGGCTCCAAATCCACTCGGGGTGTTCAGCCCACTGGGAGGGCCTGGAAACCTCTGGGCAGGGAGAGCTGTGTAGTTCCAGCACTCAACTTTTGTTGGTGTTGGGATGTTGTCTTTGCGCTCAAAACAGAATTTCTTGTGCTAGTAGCTCTGTAGAAAGCCACAGATACTTACATAATAAAAATATAAACAAAATAAATATATACAATCATAGAATGGTTATATAAATATATATACTATATATATTTGTATATAAAATATATACATAAATAGTACAATATAAATAATAAATAATAAAAATATATAAATAATAATAAATATATATTAATAGTATAGCAGAAATACTATATATTTATATATACTATATATTTGTATGTCCTAAATATGTTTGTGTTTAATTTTTATATTTAGTATATATTTATATATTATATATATTATATATATTATATATATAAAATAGGAAAATATATGTAATCATAGAATGGCCTGGGTTGAAAGGAGCTTAAAGATCATTTAGTTCCAAGCCCCTCCATGGACAGGGACACCTTTCATAATGTGAATATTCAATCCTGCCTGTCCTGTTAACATGAGACATAAGCTGGGTCAGGATCTCAGTGATTAAAGTGAGAAAACAACTTTCATGGCAGCAAATATGGTGAACAAACAGCTGAGTCATCGTGAAGTTTGGTGCTTTTTGGGATTGATGTTTGATATTGATTGGGTTGGGGTTTTGTGCTGCAGAAACTCGACGAGAGCAGCTCCTCTGAGGGCAGCACCATCGACATAAAGCCTGAAGTGGAGGAAGTGCCCGTGGAGGCACCAGAGGAGTACCTGGACCCAGATGCCTGTTTCACAGAAGGTGAGAAGGGAATGAAGGAAGAGGCTCTGGGGATGTTCTGGGGAGCAGTCTGGGTGAGCTCACCTCAGGGTTAGGTCAGCCCGTGTCATAGTTGAGACAGAGACAACACAAAGCAAAAAATCCATTTTCAGAAGGTTTCAAACTGTTTTTATTATAGCATGCATGCTTTTTGTATGTTCTTACAAAACTCCTAAGTTTACACTTTACTCATTGGTCACGAGAGGCGAACAAAGTGCTCATTGGAATAATTGCAGGTTTCTCTTATTTATCCTTTTCTTTCTTGGTTTCTGTGTCAGCGACCTTGGTAGGAAATTCTTTCAGGGGTAAACACGGATCCTCTTATCAAACTTCTCTCTGAGTCACAGATACCGCTGTAAAACCTCTTCCACAAGCCTGGATCAGGGCTGGCTCTCAGCTTATCTCGAGGCCCTTCTTGGATGCTGGTGCACAAATTCGGAGGAATTTAGAAAGTGAAGCTTTCAGAGATGCAGCTGCCACTGCTAGGATGTAGATCATAGAATCATTCAGTAGTTTGTGTAGGAAGGGACCTTAAACTTATCCAAATTTCCCCCCTGCCATGGTCAGGGACATCTCCCACCACCCCAGATTGCCCCAAACCCCATCCAGCCTGGCCTTGGGCACTTCACGGATCCAGGGGCACCCACAACTTCTCTGGGCACCTGTGCCAGGGCCTGCCCACCCTCAGAGGGGGAATTTCTAAAGAATCAGAGATGACCTGTAGTAGAACAAGATGATTTTTGTGCAGCTGATGCCTTAAGTACTCAGAAGCAGAGTACTTTTCCTTTCCTGTAACTGGCCTTGATGTCTTTCGAGAGCCGATCCGTTACAGGAATTCCCAAGGCAAAAATGCTTTAAATGGTTCAAGGTTATTTTGTCAGCAAGTTTTCCATTTGTCTCCTTAAGAGCATGGACCTCACCAAATAGAACAAGCTGATCTGTTCCCAAATTGATGTCAGTTCTGGTGCCCAGGCACAGAAGTGGCAAAACAACCCTAAAATCCTCAAGAACGCAAAAATTTTAACTCACTCAGCATGGTTCATATTGGTGACATCTAAACTGCTTCTAGACAGTGAGAATTTAATGTTTTTACCTTAAATCCTGTGTTTCCTGAGTGAAGGTGTGCCCTGTCCCTGTTCCAGGTTGTATGCAGCGCTGCAAGTGTTGTCAGGTCAATATTGAGGAGGGGCTGGGAAAGTCGTGGTGGACCTTGAGGAAAACTTGTTTCCTAATTGTGGAGCACAATTGGTTTGAGACTTTCATCATCTTCATGATCCTCCTGAGTAGTGGGGCTCTGGTGAGTAAAATAAAAATAAAAAAAAAAAAGTAAAACCCCAGCAGTTCAGAGGTGTTGGGCTTGGGGACATCAGATTGTGTACAGGAAATTTTGGGAAAAGGCAAATCTTGGAAATTCCTACCTGGAAAATGAAACAAGCTTTTCCTGATGTTTTTTGTTTAGTTTAAATTAAGAACAAAGTCTTCAAATCTGGATTCTGATCCTAGTTTGACTAGAAATGTGAGGATCTGGGGAAAAGTCAGCCTGTATCTATGTCTGATTTCACAGAATCAAAAAATTCCACAAGCACTGACGTTGGAAAAGCTCTCCAACACCATAAAGTCCAAGCTGTGACTGGAACAAAATCAATTTTCTATGTTTGATTTATATATATTTATAAAACATATGTATTTTATCTATATCTATATCTATCTATTTATATCTATTTATATATAGTGTGTATGTATGTGCTTATATATATAAAATATATTTTTTAATATTTAATTTTTTTAATATTTAATTTTTTAAAAATTTAAAATATATATATTTAGCTCATCTATAACTGTACATTGAACTCACCTCAGTGTCATTTGAAGCTCCTGAACTGTGCAATAAATCCCATATAATGACATTTGCACCTGGTTATTTCCCAGGCTTTTGAGGATATTTACATTGAGCAGAGGAAAACCATCCGGACCATCCTGGAGTATGCAGACAAGGTCTTCACTTACATTTTCATCCTGGAGATGCTGCTGAAGTGGTGTGCCTATGGATTTGTGAAATTCTTCACCAACGCCTGGTGCTGGCTGGATTTCCTCATCGTGGCTGTATGTATCCTCTCCTCTTCCTTCTGCTTGGGATGGTTCCTCCTCAAGTCCTAACTGGGTCATAGATTTAACAATCCCAAAATATCTGTGAGTTCCCAAATCAAGGAAAAAACCCCTGAGCCCTTTGGGTGTTTCCTGTGCAGCTGTGGGATTTCTGCCCTGCAGGGACCAAGGAGGATTTTCCAGCCCTTGGCTCTTTTTTCTATGCTGAAAATGGAATTTTTAGGAGACCTGGCCATGTTTGGAGGTGTTACCGTGGGAAAGCTGTGCAGACGTGGAATTCCTTGGGGATATTTCTGGGAGTTGCATTCTCTGTAATCGTTTTCTTGCATTATTAATGATGAGGGGGTGATGAGGCAGCAGAACCTCCTCATCCCACCACCTCACTTCTGAACACTGGATTTGTGAGAATCTCAATCCTTGGAAAGCTGATTGTGCACAATCAAGTTCAGCATTACCAAAAGAAACAGGAAAGAAAAAGCAGGATCATATGAAAAAGAAAGCTGAGAGTAGTGTAGAGTGAGGGACAGATCCACCCTGGAATCCCCTGCAGAATGTCTTGGGAGGGAGGATAAATCTGAGAAATGAAAAAAGGGTGAATAAATTGTAGAATTAGAAGGAAAAAAAGACAATAGAGAGAAGTTTTAGCAATAAATTTGGTTCTGAAGCACAGCGAGGGAATTTAAAATAAATGGAATTTAAAATAAATGGAATTTCTGCTGTCCAAAGTGGTATAAAACGGTGTAATTCAATAGGAAATTTCAGAACCAGGAAATTTAGAATCCCGCATGCTTGGATTGTTTTGAAGCGTTGCATCACGTCCATCTGGGATTCAGTGGCTCTAGTGACTGCCCCAAGAGCAAGTATGTTAAAAAAGAATTCCCAGTTTTTCCAGGCTTCTCCTTTGGAACACTCTGTGTATGATTCAGTTGCTGTTCAGCACCATTATCACTCTGGAAATATTCCTGAGTAGGTGGAAGGAACTATGCTTGGAATTCAGGGGCAGAAGTGACTCAAACCCTGTTTCCTGTAGGAAAATTGAAATTTGAAATTTTAATTTTTTTCTAAAAAATCCTCTCTGATCCCCTCAACACCTTTCCTTGGACACAACCTGCATGTTATAAGTTTTATTTTCTGACAGAAAAAAATTCTAAATAAATAAATTAAAATTTTGAAATAAATTAAGAAATAAATTTATTTTCTGGATCTCTCTTGCTGCCTGAAGATAAAGTATGAGTTTAATTCCAGTTTAATTCCAGTTTAATGGGCAGGTGTGGTACAAGTTTAGTTTCCTTCCCATGCATCTGGGAGTGGAGTAAAGATCAGGGACTTCACAGGCAGGGAGGGAATATTGAGGGAACAAGTGCAGAAGGGTTTGCAATTCCCAGGAATTTTAGAATTCCCTTTAGTTTTCCCTTGATGTCATGGACAGAAGAGTTGCACAATTTTCCCTGGGAAAAAAAAATTAAAAATCTGAAATGTGACTTTGAGGTGCCAAAATATCCCTCCACAAAACCTCAGCAATGCTTTGTGTCCTGTATCTGTTGAATCACACTTTTTTAACCCAAATTTTGTGGCGCATCGTGGAAGGGGCTGGAGTGAGCCAGGGCAGCAGGGAATGAGCCTTTGCATCCTAACAACACTCTTGGATGTTATTTTGCAGGTTGCTATAGCATTGTCCAATTCCCCTCCTCCTCATCCCCAAAGCTTCCTGGGTGTGTTTGTGAAGACTTTTACTGGGTAATAATGAAGGATTCTGCTTTTCAGTCAATCTGGGATTCCCTTTGTCCGACCTCGGTGCCTGCTGTGTCTTCTGTTGGAATGTCCTCAGGGAATAATCCTCAAAGATTATTTATTAAAAGCTCAAACAGACTTTTCTGGCATGGTCTTAGAGTCCTGCTCGGGAGTGAGGTGTTATCCTGAGGGGAAAAAGCTCTAAAAACGAGAATTCTTTGTTCATGGAATGGTTTGGGCTGGAAGGGGCCTTAAAGCTCATCCAGTGCCACCCCTGCCAGGGCAGGGACACCTTTAACCATCCCAGGTTGTTCCTGTCCAACCTGGCCTTGGACACTTCCTGGGATCCAGGGGCAGTTTCCAGGGATGGGACACTTCCAGTGTTATATTTACAATGCTATTTAAACACACCACATCTCTAAAAGTGTTGAATTTTTATGTTTCATTGTATTTATATTTAGGATTTGAATATATCAGGATTACCCTGGCTGAGCTGATTTTGCCTCACAAAAGCTTTGTTGGATCCTTTGGGACACCCCTGGCATGGTTCAAAGTAGTAAAATTTTAAAATGGGATGGAAAAACCAATCTATTGTGGCCACTTATTTTTGGGGAAGATACCATAGAATCCTGGAATGGTTTGAGTTGGAAGGAACCTTAAAATCATCTCATTCCAAGTCCTCTGCTATGGACAGGGGATTTCCATATGAAGATGGAAAAAGCACATCAGCCACATGCCCAAAAAAGATAAAATCTCAATTTTCCCACACATTTATGCATTTAAAATTCAGATTTGATATTTCCCAGAAATAAGTGTGGAATAAGAATCATCCTTCTAATTAATTCTAATTATTATTCTAATATCTCTTCTATAAAAAAATGATACATAGGAAGTGTCCTATTCTGAGAATTCACCTGAAACCTCACGTGGTCCAGGAGGAGCTCCTATGTTTTTTTGTTTGTTGCTGTACATGGATGTCTTTTTATTTTTCCTTAAAAGAGGTTTATGTCTCTTCCTTATCTGTCTGAAGTGTGATGGTAGAGAAAAATGGGGAAAATGGTAGTGAAAAATGGTAGCAAAAAATAGGGAAAATGGTAGCAAAAAATGGGAATAGTGGCAGCTGCTGTGCCCTGTCTGTAACTGTTTGCACGTGGCCAAGTTGTGTCTGGACTTGGTGGGTTTAAGGATCTCTGAAAATTCAGATTTAGAGCATAAATCGGACTCTAGGCTGCTCAACAGGTTGCCCAGTATAACCCAGTACATCCCAGTCCTTCACTGCACACTCCTGTGGCTGCTGGGGTTGGGATTTGGGGAAAACCAGGGAAAATTTGGGATGAGATGGGAGGAAATGGGATAAAACAGGATTAGGATGAAGGAAAATGGAGCTGAGACTGGGAAAAATGGGAGGAAAACAGGATTGAGATGTGGAAAAAGGGGAGAAAACACCTGGACTGGAGGAAAATGGACGATTCTGGAGCTGGGGTTGGGAAAAAATTGGGAAAACTGGAGATGTTGGCTTTGGGATGTGGAAAAAACCTTGGGAAAAGCAATTCCTGGGAATCCCCAGGCATGGTGACCATTTTCCCTCATCCCAGTCCTGTTTTATCCCATTTTCCTCCATCCCATCCCTGTTTTTCCTGATTTTTCCTGATTTTTCCTCCAGTCCCAATCCCAGCAGCTGCAGGAGCGTGTGGTGAAGCCCTGGGGTGTACTGGGCTGTACTGGGCCAGTTGGAAAAGCCTTGGAGAAGGGATCAGAAATGCTGTAGTTCAGCACAGGAATTTGACCAGCTCTAGAACAGGATCACTGTCGGAGCAGGCAGAAAACAGAGCTGCTCTGTGTGCCAACGTCCTGGTTTTGCATGGGAGGCATTTAAGGAAGTTTCCCTACCCCGGTAATGATACCCTTCCACTCATCAGCAGCTCAAAATTGGTTTAAAACCAAATTTCCTGGAAATTTGGAAATTTGGTTTTAAACCAATTTGGTTTAAAAAGCACAAGCAAAGCATTGAACTTAACAAGCTTGAATTGGCACCACTCCCTTGGGTGTTTCAATTATTGCAGTGTCTCACTGCTTTGTCACCACTAGTATTCTGATATTTTGGTGCTTTTTTCCCCCATTTGGGATTGCAAGAATCTCCTAAGAACATGCAAAAAAAAAAAAGTGCAGTAAAAATATGAAATAAAAGGTATTTTGTATCAATGAATTTCCCAGGTGCTCTTAGAACAAGAATGTGGAGTTTTTGTGCTAAATCCCAATTAGCTCATAACCAGAGAGAAAATAATGTATTTGAAACCAATTTGGTTTAAAATTATTATTTCTTATTATTTATTTTAAACCAATTTGGTTGAAAATTATTAAATTTTAAAATTTCAATGAATGAAAAAAAAAATTAAAATGATTCATGTAATATTTTCAGAATATCTTAAACCAGTTTGGTTGAACATCTGCCCCACGCTGGGGTGGTGAGGCAGGAGGAGCTGGGGTGAGGCTCAGCATTCCCAGAGCGCCGCGGTGGCTGTGGAGAGCTTGGCCCAGGTGTGCAGTGTGTGTATTTATCTGTATTCTTTCTCATAGGTACCTTTAACATTTGTCTGGCTTAAATTTCATGGGCGCCGCCGGGATCCCTGCAGCCGGTAAAGGGCGAGGGTAAGGTTTTTGTCATCGTTTGGGCTCTTCCTTCCAACAGCCCCTCTCCGTGTGTGTCTCTGCCTCTCTCTCTCTCTCTCTCTCTCTCTCACTGATCTCTCCCCTCTTGGTCTTTTCTCAACTGCATTATTTCCTTCCAGGTCGGTTCAGTCAAGTGAAGTAGGCAGCTGGTGTCATGGCTTCGGTATTTGGGGCGGCCCAGGTGGCTCCTGGGCTGGGCAATCAGGGCTAGGGGATCCAATCTAACAGTCTGGAACCTTTTTTTTTTCTTTTTTTCTTTTTTTTTTTTTTCTATTTCTTTTATTTGTGTTGGTTTTTTTGTTGTTGTTTCGTTTTCTTTCTTTCTCTTTTTTTTTTTCCTATTTTTTTTTCTGGTTTCTTTTTCTATTTTTTTTCTATTTTCTGTGTAGGTCTCTTTAGTCAGCCTTATAGCTAATGCCCTGGGCTACTCGGAACTAGGTGCCATAAAATCCCTTAGGACACTAAGAGCCTTGAGGCCTTTAAGAGCGTTGTCCCGATTTGAGGGGATGAGGGTAAGATGCCATTAGCAGCTGATCCTTCTGCATGCCCGTGGAGCATTTTATTTTAAAAGCATGCTAGAACTGATCAAAACTGGTGGAAAGAAAATTCCAAACAGAATCATGATGCAGCTGCTGACTTGATCACCTCTACGTGGATGTACCCTCACCCTGCCCACCGCTGCACCCTCCCCTCTAACAAAGGGAGATGCATCAGCTGCCTCATTACATTAATTACTGGCCCAAACCACCCATTTGTAGCCGATGTTGACACTTGGCTGTTCTCATTTGGCCTGGCTTTGACCTCGAGCATCCGAGGGGCTTCTCAGCTGTAACTTTTTTTTTACCTAGGGAGAATCACCAGGTGCAAAGAAGCAGAATTGGAACCACCTCAGGGTCTCCAGGTTGTTGGCTGTTGGTGGAATTGGATTGAAAGATTCTGTCTCAGAGGGGGTTTTTAAAAAAGTAACCAGGGGGAAAAGGCTGCTGCCTCTCGTGGGTCACTGCAGGAAGGGACTGGGGGGAGCTCAGCTCTTTGAAAACTTTGGTTTCATTCCTCTTGTTGCACCTTGTTGTTCTCGGTCCAGTCTGGTGGTGACTGGCAACCTTGTCTGGTAGTGAAGCTTTTCCTTTCTGTCCCCTTCCTTTTTTCCATGCTTTTTTGGTCCCTGTCCTGTCACTGTGGAACCAGAACAAAGCACAAGCAAAGCATTGAACTTAACAAGCTTGAATTGGCACCACTCCCTTGGGTGTTTCAATTATTGCAGTGTCTCACTGCTTTGCCACTAATATTCTGACATTTTGGTGCTTTTTTCCCCATTTGGGATTGAAAGAGTCTCCTAAGAACATAAAAAAAAGTAATAAAAAACTGAAATAAAGGGTGTTTCGTATCAATGGATTTCCCAGGTGCTCTTAGAACAAGGATGTGGGGTTTTGTGCTAAATCCCAGTTAGCTCATAACCAGAGAGAAAATCACGTGTTTTAAATAATAAGGGAAGGGAATACCAGTCACAGTTTTACTTCAGGGTCTGAGTGGAGCAATTCCACCTGGATCCCCCTGGTCTTTGCAGCTTAACTGAGCCCAAAATCCAGCCCAAGAGGAGCAGAGAGCTGAGGAGGGCTCCTCAAAGTCCCTCAGAAGTAACAGAAATACCTGAGCTCCAAATCCAAGGAAGGTGTTTCCTCTCTAAGACCTCCTGCTGTTATTTCTTTGTGTCATGAGTTTAATTCTAGAGTTGATTCCACAGCAGAGGCACAAAGGAAGAAAAATTTCCATTCACACAAAGGTGGAGCTTTTGCTGGGCTGGGTTTGGGTCCTACCCAGAAGTTTGATCACAAAGAACAGGCCTAGCACTAAAGCTGGAGAAACGAAAAGCTGGTTTTAAGCCATACTGGGGAGAAGATTTCTGATGTACAATCAGGAAATTCTCGTGCTTCAAGTGGGGGATTTTCACCACGGGAAAATTGATAGTTATGACTGCAGCCCTGTCAGCTCCCTAGACCCAATTATCTTCCCTTTGTTTTGGAGACAAGTGTCACTGCCCCATCCAACCAGACCAATTTCAGAGATCTGAAATGCCTTTGCAAAGGAGACTGAAACTGTAGTTCTTTGCTTTTCTCTCCTCCATAGCAATCTGCATTTCCAGGAGCTTGCTCTGCTCTGAGCTCGGTCAGGGAGTTTGATAGTGATGCTGTGAGACATGCATGTGTTCTCGTCAGTCTGCACACAAAAGCCATGTTCCTCCTTTCGCTCCTTTTGGAAAGCTCTGTAGATTTAATGAACCATAAATGACCATATTTCAGGAGGATATTACCCTTTTTTTGCTTCATGTGGTAGCTGGAATAAATCAATGTGTTTGTAGGAGAATGGGACCCAAGAAGTGCTGCTGGTCCAGCAGCTGAGCAGCCTGTTGGGATGAAGGGAGAGTGAGAGCAAGGGCATCCACCTGCAGCCTTTTGGGGCTCTCATCTGTGCCTTCCTGGGTGAATTCCTGACATCATTTACCAGCTGGAATGGAGGGTTCACCATCTGGACCACTATGGTCTTCATTTTTCCTCCATTCCTCTGTCTCAGGCTGGTTTGGGTGGGGAAGGACCTTAAGACCCACCCAGTCCCACCCCCTGAACACCTCCCAGCAGCCCAGGCCAATTCCAGTCCAGGCTGGCCATGAGCTGCTGTGGTGGCCGTGGGTGGTGGTGGCTTCCAGCAAGGGGAGGAGAAGGACCAGGACGAGCTGTGGCCAATGTTCCACCCTTGGGGGCTCCCAAGTCCCGGTGTGTGGTTGAGTTGCCTTTCAAAACTAAGGCAGATAGTTTAGATGATGTTCATCTATTAAAGGAATCTAAATTAGGAGATCATAATAAAAGATTTAATATCCTGCTGACCTGCCTCTATTAAAAGCTTACATTTGGCCGTGTGTTGGCCAGGGATGCTCAGGGACACGGTGCTCCCAAACCGTGAAGGGCTAAAATTAGGAAGAGATGAGCTCTGACAAAACCCATCCTCATTCCTGAGCGTTTGCTGCCCTTTGGAGGAGGGAACATGGCTTTTGTGTGCTGGTGAGCCTGCCAGGCTGCATGCTCAGCTCTCTGCCTGGGACTACATGACTGGCCTTGCTTAGTCCACAGTATGATCTTGGTGTTAGTCTGTGCTTTAGTGTGACCACAGTGATGCTGGGCTTGGTCCTGACCCCATGCAGGGAGCAGGACCAGGCCCTGAGTGAAAACAGCCTTGTTTGAACGTGGGGAATGGCTGGAGGGGCTACTGGCTGGGAAAACCTCTGGAATCCACGAGCTAAAGTGTCCTCACGCTTGGCTCTGAGAAAATTCCATCAGGAGGGTGTTTGTTATGACAGGCTGAGCCCCCCTCTGCCTTTGGGCAATTAAAAGGACAGAAAATAATTGGTTTGTTGAAGAACAAAGAGTCCAGACTCCATAAGTCCAACAATGTGGCTTGAAAAGAGAAATTATTTTGAAATATATACGTATTATATAATATGTATATAATATAATATAATATAATATAATATAATATAATATAATATAATATAATATATAATATATAATATACAATATGCAATATATAATATACTATATAAAATATATACTATGCAATATACAATACATAATATACTATATACAATATATAATGCATACTATACAATATACTATATATAAAATATATAATATTGTATAATTATAATAATTATAATACAAACACATATTTTGAAAACACAGCTTCCCCGGGTGCCTCTGAAGCAGAATTTGAAGCTTGCAACAAATTCACTGCCAATTTCTGCATGGATCAACCCCCCAACATGTCAGTGGCCTCCCCCATTCCCCCCCAAAAACAGCTGTACTTTTGCTTGCTGTCTCCTGCCTCGTGTTTTATACTGAAACTTTTTCCCACCCCTTCCAACACAGGTGGTTGTCAATGCCTTGGTTGGCGCTATCCCTTCCATTATGAATGTCTTGTTGGTCTGCCTTATCTTCTGGCTGATTTTCAGCATTATGGGGGTTAACCTGTTTGCCGGGAAATATCATTACTGCTTTAATGAAACAGCTGAGCATCGCTTTGAGATAGATGAAGTTAACAACAAGACAGAATGCGAGGCTCTGATGCCACCCAACTCCACGGAGATCCGATGGAAGAATGTGAAAATTAACTTTGACAACGTTGGGGCAGGATATCTGGCTCTGCTGCAAGTTGTAAGTTTGGGTTTCTACCATTGTCCCTTTAAAATACCCCAAACTGAGGGGCTGGAGCTCTAAAATACCCCAAACTAAGGGGTTGGAAGCTGTGTCCCCCCCTAAAATACCCAAAACTGAGAGGCTGGAAATACAAAATGCTCCTGGTGCATTTTATGTGCCTCCCTCTCTCTGATACCAGCATCCACTGGGGTTGGGGCTGGAATGAATTTGCGGTTTCATATTTCTTCTCTTTCCTAATTTATGGGTCTCAGTAAGAGGCCCCAAGTCCCTCACTCACCCTCAGCCTGCTTGAACCTCATGAGGTTTGACTCCTTGAGCTTGATTTCTGTAATTTAGATTAAATGAAAAAAGAAATGTTGAAATAATTTTAAAGTTCATTATACAGGGCCATCAAGAGTGCCAGGGAGTCCCTGACAGAGCTGGTATAATTCTTGTATTTTGGGTAAATTCTGTCTCTGTGTTTTCTCTGCCAGGCTACGTTCAAGGGCTGGATGGACATCATGTATGCAGCTGTAGATTCCAGAAAGGTAACGTGCAAAACTCCCCTCCCCTTATTTCTGTCTGCTCTTTTGCTTTGCTAAAATCGAGAGTAAAAGTTGTAGAATTGTGTTTGTAGTGAGTATTTCATGCTGGGATTGTTTCCTTTGCTCTGGGGGTCTGATGAGTTAAAAGATGTTGAAGAAAATCCCAAAAAGGACAAGTTCTTCTGGTTGTTTTTTTTTTTTTTGTTCCAACTGATTTTTGATCTTTGATGTTTTGGAAACACAACCAATCTCATTTTGCCTGTGTTTGTATGATGTCTTTGAAATGTCATTTGTTGTTTTTCTTATCTCCCCTTCAGCAAGAAGAGCAGCCCAAATACGAGGACAACATTTACATGTACATTTATTTTGTTATCTTCATCATCTTTGGCTCCTTTTTCACCCTGAACTTGTTCATTGGTGTCATCATTGACAACTTCAATCAACAAAAGAAAAAGATAAGTGATCTGTGTTTGCTGATTCCAGCTCAGACCTGTTCCAGGACTCTTAGCTCTTCAGGCTGGTGGGTTTTTCTGCAAAATAAAGTCATTTTGGGGCACAAAGCTCCTCTTTTAGAACTGTGGGCCTCTTGGTGCCTTACAGGAATGGCTGAGCAGAACATGCTTGGTTTAAACTGCAGCCAGATTAAACATTTTCCCTAGATTTTCATGCATTTTGGGGTTTTTTTATGCCTTGACTAAAATAGAGACTCGAAGCAAGATGTCTTCCTTACCTCTGTCTCTGTCTCATACCCTGCTTTTCCTCGAAGAAAAAGTTGTAAATTTGAGTTTCTACCATTGTCCCTTTAAAATATCCCAAACTGAGGGGCTGGAGCTCTAATTTGGGATGGATTTGCATGGTGCAGCTCCTGGAAATGCCCTCATAGCTGCTCACCACAGAGGGGAGAGAGGGATGGGGAAGGAGGCAGAGCAATGGAACCTATACATTTAAATTTATAGGAAATTTTAATTTCCTGTAAATTTCATTTATAGGAAAACCAGTCATTTTTAATTAAGATCAGTGCACCCTGGGTGTTAGTGTGAGTTATTTCTGTCTGAAGTAGCTGCTACCAGCCTCTCACATGGCAGGTCTCACCTGAGCTGGGCTTTACTCCTTTCCCTTCTGGTTCATGAGCTGATTGTAACCAGTTTTCCTTTTGCCCCTTTACTTTGGAGGTCAAGATATTTTCATGACAGAAGAACAAAAGAAGTACTACAATGCCATGAAAAAACTGGGCTCAAAGAAGCCTCAAAAACCCATTCCCCGACCTCTGGTGAGTACATTGGAGGGAGCTCGGGATAAACCTGTGGAGTAGATTTCAAATGAGCTTTTTCTCCAAAAGCATCCCTAGTTTTAACTCATGCTGGACCCTCATCACCCTGGTTTTGTCACTGTAACTCAGGTGTCACCTGCAAAGGTTAAAACACTTGTCCTGGGGTTGGTGTTAGTCAGTTCATAACTCGAATCAAGAAAATAATCCCAAAACTTAATCTGGGTGAGAGGCCTTAGATGTGGAGTAGGAGCCTCCTGGCACTCACAGGAGAGCCTTTGGCAATCATCCAGCCTTGGGGGCTTCGCTGGTGGAGAACTGAGCTCATTTCCCTGGTTTCTGAAAGGCTTTGGATCCCTCAGAAAGCCAAAAAGGGGGTTGGGTTGAGTCCCTTAGGGGCTGTATGGATAAAGCATCCTGCTTCTGGGGCTGTGGTGGTGCCGGGACACCAAAAGGCTTGGGTTCTCCTGCAGGTACCCATCAGTGCAAGGATCTGGCTGCCTTCCCCAGCTATGACTGCAAAGGCTCAGCAGAGAGCAAGATGTGCTGCTATAGGGGTGGAGTAGCATGTTGGGGTATGAATAATGGCATTTTCCTGCCTTTGCCCTAACCAGACTGGCTCACGGACAGGGTTTGCCTTGAAAGCGTTATTCAGTACTGACAAAATCACATCCTTGTCCCTCTTTCCACCAATGGTGGAATAATTTGTTGACTAATGGTAAATTAGGAAGAAATTCCTCCCTGTGAGGGTGGTGAGGCTCTGGCACAGGGTGCCCAGAGAAGCTGTGGGTGCCCCTGGGAGTATCCAAAGCCAGGTTTGACAGGGCAGGGGGTGGAACGGGATCATCTGAAGGACATTTCCAATCCAAACCATTCCACACTTCCATGATTGTTGTTCAGACTTGGTTCCCTGTGTCTCCTGCTCCACAGAACCGCATCCAAGGAGCTGTCTTCGACTTCGTCACTCAGCAAGCCTTCGACATCGTCATCATGATGCTCATCTGCCTCAACATGGTGACCATGATGGTGGAGACAGACACACAGAGCAAGCAGATGGAGGACATCCTTTACTGGATCAACTTTGTTTTTGTCATCTTTTTCACCTGTGAGTGTGTGCTGAAGATGTTCGCCTTGAGGCACTACTATTTCACCATCGGGTGGAACATCTTTGACTTCGTGGTTGTGATTCTGTCCATCGTGGGTAAGTGTGACACCACTCAGAGGTTGTGGTTGAGACAGAGACAGTACAAAGCAGCACACTCCATTTTCAGAAGGCTTCAAGGCTGTTTTTATTTTAGCATGCATGCTTTTTGTACATTCTTACAAAGCTCATAAGTTTATTCATTGGTCATGAGAGACAAACAAAGTGCTCATTGGAATTTCTCATATTTATCCTTCTTTCTTTCTTGGTTTCCATGTCAACGACCTTGGTAGGAAATTTTTTCAGGGATAAATGTGGATCCTCCTATAAAACTTCTCTCTGGCTCACAGAAGTTGCTGTAAAACCTCTTCCACACTTAGAGGTTGTTGAGTGCAGGGCTGTTTTGGCATTTTTAGGGTAGAACATGTCTTTGAAAGGGATATGTAGGTACCAGGACCTCAAGGTTCTCTTTGAGTCTTAGGAAGACACCCTGGCAGAATTTATCTAAATTTATTTATGAAGCTCTGAAATTTATTTATGAAGTCCTGACTGATGCCCCTTCCCTCTGTTCTGATATTCCAGCTGTGTGGGGTAAACCACTTGACAACTGCTCTGTCTGTAAAAACTGAAGTTTCACTCACTTCATCAGAATATTTTAACGCTCAGTAACCCCTGAAAATTTCCCTGCAGGGCTTCTTGCCACAGCACAGGACTTGCCATCTTGTTTGTAGTTTGTTTGAATGTTAAATCCATGTTTCCTCTAACAGGTTTTGAGGTTTTTAGCACCTAATCTGCAAAATATGCACAACCTCACAATGGTTGTGCCCATTCCCTGGGGAGCCTGGGCAGTGCCTGAACCCTCTGGGAGAAGAATCTTTTCCTGATATCCCTCCCCTGACACAGGTCCAGCTGTCCTCTCACTGCTCACAAGGAGCAGAGATCAGAGCTGCCCCTCTCCTGCCCCTCAGGAGGATTTACTTGCCTGAACACGAGACCCCTCCATCCCAAACCCCCTCTGAAAATCCACCCACGGAATTCCACGTGCCCCATCCACCACTCAGCCCAGAGGAAGCAGCAGCCCGTGCATCTCCACTGTCACACCTGTTGCCTCTCTCCTTTAGGGATGTTCCTGGCTGAAATAATTGAGAAGTACTTCGTGTCACCCACTCTGTTCCGAGTCATCCGCCTGGCTCGCATCGGCCGCATCCTGCGATTGATCAAGGGAGCCAAAGGGATCCGCACGCTGCTTTTTGCCTTAATGATGTCCCTGCCTGCCTTGTTCAACATCGGCCTCCTGCTCTTCCTGGTCATGTTCATCTTCTCCATCTTCGGCATGTCCAACTTCGCCTACGTCAAGCACGAGGCCGGCATAGACGACATGTTCAACTTTGAGACTTTTGGCAACAGCATGATCTGCTTGTTCCAGATCACCACCTCGGCCGGCTGGGACGGGCTCCTGCTGCCCATCCTGAACCGGCCCCCAGACTGTGACCTGGACAAGGAGCACCCGGGCAGCGGCTTCAAGGGGGATTGCGGGAACCCCTCGGTGGGGATATTTTTCTTTGTGAGCTACATCATCATCTCCTTCCTGATCGTGGTCAACATGTACATCGCCATCATCCTGGAGAACTTCAGCGTGGCGACAGAGGAGAGCGCAGATCCGCTCAGCGAGGACGACTTCGAGACCTTCTACGAGATCTGGGAGAAGTTCGACCCCGACGCCACGCAGTTCATCGAGTACAGCAAGCTGGCGGACTTCGCCGACGCCCTGGAGCATCCCCTGCGTGTCCCAAAGCCCAACACCATCGAACTCATCGCCATGGACCTGCCTATGGTAAGTGGGGACAGGATCCACTGTTTGGACATCCTGTTTGCCTTCACCAAACGTGTCCTGGGGGACAGCGGGGAGCTGGATATCCTGAGACAGCAGATGGAGGAGAGGTTTGTGGCTTCCAACCCTTCCAAAGTGTCTTATGAGCCCATCACCACCACGCTGCGGCGCAAGCAGGAGGAGGTGTCGGCGGTGGTGATCCAGAGGGCTTACAGGGCTCGTTTGGCACGACGGGGCTTCATCAGCCGAAGGCCTGCCACCACCAAACTGGAAAACGGGGGAGCCAACAGGGAGAAAAAGGAGGGCACCCCCTCCACGGCGTCCCTGCCGTCCTACGACAGCGTCACCAAACCCGAGAAGGAGAAACAGCAGCGGGCGGAGGAGGGCAGGAGAGAAAAGGCAAAGAGACAAAAAGACGGCAGGGTGGCCAAGTCTTGAGACACACACACACACACACACACACACACGCAGAAAGAGAGAGGAAAAAAATTAACAAAAAAAAATAGTAGAATTGTACGAATTAAAATATTTGCAAGTGAAAAAAACAAAAAAAAAAGATTGTTTACAAACTTCCTGAAATATATCAATACAGAACAGCTGTGGAGACACTTACCTGAAGATCTTATACCAAACATAGTCTGCTTACTGTGTGACAGCGTTGCATCTAAAGCAGTGACCTACCACCTGTTTAAAGGACCCTGTAAACAAACATTTAAACACAAAAAAAAGGAAAAAAAATGGATTTTCTATTGTTTGGGCAGGTGGATACTGCATGTTCCACATCAGTCAATGCAACTTAGGACAAACAAGCAAAATAAACCACACACACACACACACACACAAACACACACAGAGCAACAAAACCCGCTGCTGGGATTCATGTATTTTCCAAAGCAGCCCCAAATGGATTTTATTTTCCCATTTTGTTGATTATTCTCAGAAGAAAACCCAGAAGTCACAATGTCAATGGGTTTGTTCATGCAAAACTAGATTTGCATTTAGTTAAGCAGCAAAATTTTAAAAAAAAGAGGAAAAAAATTGAAAAAAGAGTTAAAACAAGTAGAACAAAAAAAAAAAAGGAAAAAATGAAACAAAGCACCCATTAAGCCCACTGAGTTACCATAGTTTATTTGAGATTTATTATTCGCATTCTACTTTCTACATGGGCTTTACTTGGTTTGGGAGATGGGGTAGTCGGGTACCTTCAGCCTGGAGCCAGCTCGGGCTGATCCCTCCCCAAAAAAACAAAGTGCTCGTTAACGCCTAGAAGCGATTTTTGCAGATTTTTGCAGATTTTTGCATGACGGCATGACCAGGGACCATGCATGAGGAACCACAACCAGGGGACACGCAGTCACCTGTCCACAGAGGTGTGTTAAGCCATAAATTAGAGGCACTCCACTGAGTATCTACCGCACACTGTATTTTGGAGAGAAACCTTAGTGATGCTCCTGCCCGGCACCAGTACTCCCAGTTCATAGAGAATCTTCCATAAACCTGCCAGTAGAAGAAAAAAAAAAAACCCAACAAAACCTCAGTGTAACTCTAAAACCACGAAATCCCCCAACAGAACAAGCAGGTGAATGAATTGTGTGTGTCTGTTTAACAACTTTGACTTTCTTTTCCATACAGCCATGGTTTTTTGCACACTGAAACAGAACAAAATTCCAAAATGCTGCTCTGGACCTCACCAAATGGGAGAGGATAAATCTGGGAATGGCTTGTTATCCATGTCACTGTAAATCCAAAACCTAGGGCTTCAACCAGCCAGCAAGGTCAGTTGTATCCTGCAATATTTAGCATTAATATTAATTATCCTTCAGCCTCCATCCTGCAGCGTAGACACTTCTTTTGGTAGAGATAAAAGTTAAAAAACAACAAAAAAGCAGCACGTTACCTCTGCTGGTAGGAATTTGGGGAGCTCACCCACAGCACTCTTGGGGTGGAGGGTGGTGTTGGGAGTCACCCTTGGGGTCGGGACGCACGTTTGGGGTCAGGACCCACCCTTGGCTGTCCCGTGGCCATCGTGGCTCCTGCTCTGGGGGGGTGCAGAGCTGGACCACGGGGTGCTGGGCTGTGGCCAGGAGGGGTTTTGGGGTCTGCAGCCCAGGAGGGGCCAGGTGCCTTCACCTTCCCCCCGTTCCCCACACCTGCCCCAGGTAGCCCTGGGGGTACCTCTGGGCTGGTCTCACTGCAGCAGAAGGAGCATCACGAGCCATGTCTGGGCTGTTTTCTGTTTCCTCACCCCCAGCTCCCACTTGGGGTGTCCTCAGCCAGTCTCAGGCCAGCCCCGCTCAGGTTGGGGTGTCCCTTCAGGGTGGTGGCACCGGGGAGGGGAAGCCAAGGATCACTGCAGGGGTGACATCCAAAATAAGGGTACCCAAAGTAGGGGGGGGAAAAAAAACCCCCAATACACCAGAGCTTGATGGGAGGATGAATCTCAGTTTACATAATTCCATAAACCCAGAAAACGCCAGGAATCACCTAAAATAAACCAAACCCAAGCAGGAAGCCATCCAGCAGCCATCTGTGCCACATGGCATCCTCGGGGCAGCCACAGCACGGGAGCAGCTCTGCCCCCCAGCAGGGACCTTGTCTGTCCTGCCCCTGTTGCTCCCAGGATGGGATGTAAAATAATAAAAATAATAACAAAGAAACGACAACAAAAAAAAAATCTACATACATATGTACAGGCTATGTTGTAAACAGCACAAAAAAAAATAAAAAACAAAAAAAGGAAAAAAAAATAGCTGAAAAGTGTGGTTGAACTTTTTAAGAGAATATTATAAATACTGTAATATATCATTTTATTTTATTGGCATGCCTTTTTGTAAATACAAAGAACTACAAAAAATTATAGAATGGCTTCTGGCTTATGCCATTGTCCATGGTTATTTTTATTTTTTTAAGATTTTTCTGTTGTCCTTAGATTTTAGATAGCCAGGAAATGTCCCCCAAAGGAAAAAAAAAAACCCACAACAACAAAAAAATTCCAAACGAAAACCTAACCCCCTCAAAATAGATTTTAACAAAAGCTTTATTGCAAGTGGTATTTGCAGCAGCAAAAGTGTCTATTTTTGGGTTCCAATGTGCAATAAGTCGACCACTTCTATGCAAGATTTGGCTGAATTTCATAATTGTTCCTAGGCTGGGCTGAGTCTTGTAGGTGACGCTCGGTGCGTTGGCGTTTGTGCTGGCAACTCATGAAGCTGCTCAATGACTTTAAAATAAAAAAGTCCCTCCAAACTCTGTATATATATATTTTTTTAATGTTTTGTCAGTGTGAGATGCAACAGGAAGGGGAGGGAGGAGGTTCTTCAGCTTCCTGTTGGCTGGAGTTGGTTCTTCTGCTCAAAAAAAAGGAGTTTGGGGTGTTTGGGGATGTTTTTCTCCTTTGGTTTCCTCCCTAGGGCAGAAGTTTGAGTTGGGTCTTCACTGGGTGAAGCCATGGTTGGAGGAAATTTTGGGCAAAGAGCCTCAGGGATTTGTCCCACCCAAATCTCCAAATTCTGACACATTATTCACAGAATTCCCATTCTGGATTCAGGGTTTTGGGAGCAAATTAAGGGGGGTGGTGTTGTTAGGAAGGTGTAGCCAAAACTCACAACCACACCAAGGAGTTCCCTTCCCTCCCCCACCTCTAAAATCCTCCCTTTTGGGTTAATTTGTGACTCCAAAAGTGTGGAGGAGAGTGCGTTAATGAAATGCCAGTCCAAGCTGCTTTATTCACTTTCCTCTTCACCTTTTCTGAAAATATAGAAGCCAGTGTTGGGGAAAAAAAAATAAATTCAGGTAACCCCATGGTGTTCCGTAGAGGCCACACCTGAGTTTGAATGATTTTTCTGCTGCAAAAATAAAATAAAATTAGAAAAAAGCCAAAAAGCCAACAGCCTGTTCAAGCTGTAAAAGCTCAATAGTGAAGATTAGTGTATTAGAAATTGCATGGTGGCTCATACTGGTCTTACCCAACATGACTAACAATTACTATAAGCCAAAAGAAAAATGAAATAAACTGAAATAAATGAAATAAATTCCCTTTTCACTGTACAAGGGAAGGTTGTCTTGGTGTCCCAGTTATTCTCACCCTTCCTCCCCTTTTCCTGCCCCTCCGGGCTCCTCCCAAGGTGTTTTAGGGTGGTTTTGGGGAGTAGAGTGAGGTGCAGGAGGAGCTGTAGGAAGGTTTTTGGTGTTAAAGGTGTCAGGTGGCTCAGCCCTGCTGGGGCTGTGGGGTCAGTGCCTGCCTGGGGCTCCCTTTGAGGCAGGTGGGGGCTCCAGGCAGGTGGGGGCTCCAGGCAGGTGAATTCCCGCTGGATTTTTAGGGAATTCTGAGGGAATTTTGGGGGGAATTCCTGAGGGAATTTTGGGGGGAATTCCTGCTTGGGGTCCCTAGGCAGGTGAGGATGGGGGCTCCAGGCAGGTGAGGATGGGGTCCCTAGGCAGGTGAGGATGGGGTCCCTAGGCAGGTGAGGATGGGGGCTCCAGGCAGGTGAGGATGCTCAGTGCTGGATCTGCTCTGGCAGGGGAGGATGTTGTTCTGTGATGGCTCACCCTGTAACTGCTCACCTGCAACCCCTCATCCTATAACCCCTCACCTGCAACCCTGTGTCCTATAACCCCTCACCTGCAACCCTGTGTCCTATAACCCCTCACCTGTAACCCCTCACCTTTAACCCTCCATCCTACAACCCTTTATCCCTAACCCCTCACCTGTAACCTGCAGCCGCCATCCCTTGCCCTAAAAAACCCAAGGAAGGCCCCAAAGCCCCCTCAGTCCCTCCCTCCCCAGGGGGATTGGGGGGCAGCAGCTCTGCAGGGCTGCTCTGGGGGCTCCTGCTGCCCCCCAGTGCTCCCACACCTGACTCCCACCCCTGCCCTGGGCTTCCCTTCCTCACACCACCCTGAAAGGGATCCCCTGCAGTGACAGGACTGGCTCAGCTGCTCAGTGGTGCTAAAGGGCCCTCAACTGGGGCTGGGGCTGGCCGCAGGTGACCCTCACCTGCACCCCGGCCCCTGCCTGCCCCCCTTCCCACTCCTGACCAGAAGGGCTGAGCTGGGCATGAGCCTCACCAAAGGCAGATTTAACCCAGAGCTGAATGCCCCAGGCACCACCTTGGAATTGCTTTTGATATTTCAGTTTTAGGTCACTTTGGGATTATTTTTCATAGGAAACATAATTATGAGTTTTGGTCCAGTTTATTGAACAGATGTGAATTTTGCTGCTCAGTTGAGGCCAGTCCAAGCAAAGCCAGAGCGTGGTTGTGCCGTCCTGCACCTCCCCCGTGTCACACACACACTGGTACCACTGGTTTAACTGGGCGCAGGGATGGAGGATTCCCAGTTGTCCCCACCTGTGACTGTGGTGGCTCATTCCCTACCTCACAGGGGTGTTGTGAGGCTTCATGAGTGACCGAGCGTGCTGCACTGAGGGTCCCAGAGCTGTGGGCAGGCACCGTGGGGCACTCAGGGGTGACCCAAATGCTGCTGTGACAGCCCCACACCCTGTGCCCGCTGTGCAGCTGTGGGGCAGGGCCACTTCTCCCCTCTGACACCTGCTCAGGCCACTGGTGTTGGCCCCCTCCCGCCCTGGTTTTCCTCTCTGTTGTGTTTTACCTGGGGAGAGGAGGAGGATGCAGCTGGGGGAGGGTGGAGGAAGGCGATGGAGGGACGGGCTGGGAGTTCCATGGCTGAACTTTGAGTTCCTTTGTACTGTACATCTTTTTACTTTGGAATTTGCAATAAAGAGGTATGTCCATCTTGTTTTAACAACTTCTCCTGACTGCCCTGTCGTTCTGTTCCCCTCACTGCCCAAAATTCCTCAGCTCAGACGGCTCCTGGGGCAGGGCAGGCTCCAGGGGTGGCTTTGCAAAGTGGGGCTGGTCTGAAATGTGGGGGTCCAACCCCAGCTCCTGCCCTGAGGGAAAACCCAGGGATTATCTGGGGGGTTGAGAGGAATTATCTGGGGGAGTCACATCTCTGAAACCCCTCCAGGCACAACACAGCGCTCATCCCAACCCCATCCCATCGTGTTCTGGCTCCTGCTTTGGGGAGTGCTGCTTTAGGAGACACATCCTGCCACGACCACCCTTGCATTGCCCCATTCCTGCAGCTCCACGCTGCTCCAGGGAAATTTGCAACCTGGAGCAGCCCTGTGGTTATGGGGAGCACTCCATCCAACAACCCCTGCTTCACACAGGTGCTGGTGATCACCCAGAGTTTTCCCAATTTCGATTTTAAATTTGGAAGAAAGGCCTTGTTCCACTTGCCGCATTGGCTCTGACCATATCCACAGAATCCTGGCTCAATTGATCTTTTAAAGTATTTAACACAGAATATGCACAGAAATCCATCACCATCCTCCTCTCCCTCCATCCCTGGCACCGAGCAGCTCCTCGGGCTCCCTGCTGTGCTGTGACACGGCCAAAAAAAGAGAAAAACCTAAACCCACAGAAAGGGACAAACCCAGAGCACCCCAAACCTCCGGTTCAGGACAGCTGTTATCCCAAATGTCCCCAAGCAGCAAAAAACGCCTCTGCCACAGCCCTTGGTCAGGTCATGGGTGTCACAATTAACCTCTCACTCATGATCAGTTAACCCCAGGCACTGGCTCAGCCTGATGACCCAGCAGAGAATTCCGTGCTGGCACTGTGCTCCTTTTTCACCTGGAATCGAGGAATTTTGGCTCCTCCAAGCACTCAGGAGCCCTGGAGGCTCCTGTAGGGGGGGACCCAGTGAGGACATGGCCAAGGGACCTTTGCCCAGCTCCAGCCTTGCAATAGGGAGCTCTGGCACCCAGGGACAGACAGGGACATCTCCAGCACAGCAGCTGCGGGTGAGGGTGGTGGCTGATGATCACCTCACCCTGGATGAGCCCAGGACAGGCCCTTCCCTGCCCAGGAGAACACACAGAGTCCATGTCTGGATGCCAACCCCTCCCCGAGGCTTTACTGGGTCTGGTTTTCCCTTCAGCAGCTCCTGGTGGTGCCACGCCAGCATCAGGTGCCCAGGAGCCTCCTCCAGTGGCAGAAATACATGACGGTCCCCGTGAGGATCACGGAGCTGAGGAAGGCTCCTAGGACGCCCAGGACCAAGGGGCGGACCCAGCCCAGGAGGGCGCGGCTGTAGCGGGGGGGCCGGCGGCGCTCGAAGAGCAGAACCCCGGCCAGGGGAGCCCTCCTGCCCCGCGGCACCGCGGGCCGCAGCTGCGCGGAGCTGAGGTGCTGCACGCTCCTCCTCTCCCCCCCCACGTTCC
>NW_005054600.1:25591-26710 GCF_000277835.1 Geospiza fortis | reverse complement strand
TAGGCCCAGCGGTGCCAGCATCGTCTGGGTGCCAGCGTGGGTTCCCCTGGGCATCGGGGTGTCCCAGGAACGTGGAACCCCCCTGACCTCACAGAGCAGCTCCAGGCCGAGTTCCCTGTCCTGGGTCCATTGTCCTGGGTCACATCCCACAGTGGTGGCACCTGTCCCTCCAGCCTGGCAGCCCTCCTGGCATTCCCAAATTTGGTGCCTCGCATTCCCACATTCCCAGATTTGGCGCTGTAGGGACATGGGGACAGACCAAACGTCCCTAATTCCCTAATCCCCAGCAGGGACCAACCAAAGCGCTGCTGTGCTGTCCAGAAGGAGCTCCGAGGCACTTTCACCGCTGGCAGTGACATTTGTCCATCTGTCCCAAATCCTCCTCCCCGCGGAGCATCCTGCCCTTCATCCGTGGGACTGAAGTGAGCTGGGACCGGCCGGGCTCTGGATCTGGTGTCCTCTCTGCCAGCACCTCTGGAGCAGCGGGATGGGGACGGTTCCATTCCTTGGGACACCTCCGCCACCCCACCCAGGGAGGGGGGAAGCAGCACCCGAACCCCCCGGGACCTTCCTGCCCCTGTCCCACCCCAAAGGGGCCGAGCAGAGCGCGGCTGAGGCAAGGCGGCCCCGCTCGGGATTGGAGAGAGGAACCACAAGGTGGCAACGCAGCCCTGAGGTGCCACCAGCGCCGTCCTTCGAACGGGGGTGGCGGCAAACCGCGAATTCCCTGGATTTCACTGGATTTCCCGGGGTTTCCCTGATGGCAAACTGTGATTTTCCTGGATCTCCCTGGATTTCCCTGGATCTCCCTGGGTTTCCCTGATGAAAAACTGCAATTTCTCTGGATTCCCCAAAAACCCCACAGCAGAGGCTGCTGGCAGCAGAGAGGAGCCCAGCTGCCCTTTGCTGCAGGATGAAGAGGATGAGGATGAGGAAGGAGGAGCCTTCCTCCCATTTTCCTGCCTTGGACCCCTCAGTTCACACCCTGTATTCCCCTCGGGTGTCCCCAAAAACCCCTGGATTGTTCTGGACACTCCTTGCCCAGAGATGTCCCCGTGTCCCCTCCCAGCCCGGGGGTCCCCAACTGCCCCCCTGGACCCCTGCCCACCCTCCCACATC
>NW_005054600.1:23325-25338 GCF_000277835.1 Geospiza fortis | reverse complement strand
CCCACCCTCCCCCATCACTCCCAACCCCCCCTGGGGTCCCAAAAAATGGCTGAACCCCCCTCCAGGAGCCCCCCAGGACTCCCCACAGCACCCCAAGGACAGAGGTTGTTCAGGTAATCTCTTTAATACTGTGTAATACTTTTTTTTCTTTTTTTTTCATTTTAAAATACAGCATTTCTTGAGGTAGACCATCCCAGCCCTAGAGCTTGTCTGTCTCAGACATCAATAAGACATGAATTAAATACTTTCATGTACAATATGTTGCAAAATGAGGTAGAAATGGTTACAGAGAGTGTACAAATAGGATAATAATAATAATAATAATAAGTCTTCAGGAATCCAGCACGACTTTTTGGAGGTGGGAGGCAAAGGGTAATGCCCTGGATGTAATAGGAAACTGGGAAAATTAGGAAAAATTGGGAAAAAACCTGGCAGACACCTCTGGGGAGAGCCCCGGTGAGGGATCTGTTCTCTCTGCACACGCAGACCCTGAGGTTTGGGGGGGCTGCTCTAAGGGGGAGGCCTCTAGAGCACTAAAAAGAATAAAAAATATTTTTTTTTAACGGGGAAATCCCCACCATGATGCAAAGAGGGGCCAACGGATGGGCTGGGGGTTCATGCTCTGTGCAAAGCCCCTCACTCAGCCCTGCTGGGCTTTTTTTGGGGAGGAAGGGGAAGGGGGGATTTGCCCAATTTGCTCCAAAAAGTGGTGCCAGCAACAGCTCCCAACCTACAGCACTAAACTTTCCATTGAAGACACGTTACTCCACCAAACGCTACGATAAACGATGTTAAACAAAATTTCAAATAAAATTATGGCATAATATATGTGGAAAGCACCTGAAATACATTCAAATTTCATCTTTGTAACAGCTTCAAGTTTATTTTTCCTTTTATTTCTTCCTTTCTTCACCCCCTTTGGAAGCAAATGCAGGAGGCAGCTTTGTCCCAGGTCGGAAAACTCTTAAAAAAATCTCCTTTTTCCTTTTCTGAGAAGATAAAAAGTGTTTTTAAAAAAACATTCTTTAGTTTTTCTGAGGTAATTATTTTCCTGAGTAGTTAAAAAAGAAAACAAACAAACAAACAAAAATACTACAGACCTTACAAAAATAAAAACCCAAGTCTAGGATATTCAACAATCTACAGCATTTTACTCCAAAACCCCCTGGTTTTGGGGTGTAACCCATTGGTTTGGGGTGCAACTCCCTGGTTTGGGGCACAACCTCCTTGTTTTGGGGTGAAATTCCCTGGTTTTTGGGCATCTCCCCCAGCTCCCCCTTTCCCTGATCAAGGTGAGAAGGGGCTCCAAGGACACCCGAGGTATTTCTGTTGGGAATAATAAAATCAATTAAAAAAAAAAAAAAAGACAATAAAGCTTTTGGGGTGGATGGGGGAGCTCCTGAACCCGGCGCTGGAGCAGATCCCGATGCTGGGAACCTCCTGGGGCGCCTCCAGCCCCGCTGGCACTGCTGCTCCAGGCACAGAGGGTTGGGAAAACAATAAATAGCTTATCCTGAGTGGTGGGCGAGGCTCCCCGAGAGCCACAGCGGGGGAAATCCCTGGTTGAGTCCCAAAGAGGAGAGGTGAGGTATGCGGTGCTGTGAGGAGGGATCCAACCCCACTGAGAGAACCGGAGCCCCCAAGGACCCCAATCCATGTCCTCCCAAATATGTCCCCGTGGCCATAGGGTCCGTCCCCATGGCCTTGGGGTCTGTCTCCGTGGCCTCAGGGTCTGTCCCTCTGACCTTGGGGTCCGTCCTTGTGGCCTTGGGGTCCATCCCTGCAGCTCTGGGGTCTGTCCCTGTGGCCTTAGGGGTCCGTCCCTGTGGCCTTGGGGTCCGTCCCCACAGCCTCAGGGTCCGACCCCCATCAGTGCCTGGTGCCGTACATCTTATCCCACTCCAGGAACAAGTCCAGCTCCTTCTGGGACACTGCAGGGCGCACTTTGCAGAACGCCTTCTCCAGGTCCTGGTAGGAGGTGGGGGGTCCTGGCAGCGCGCGGCGCGCGGCGGC
>NW_005054600.1:13956-22064 GCF_000277835.1 Geospiza fortis | reverse complement strand
GCCGGGCTGGGGCGGGTAGCTGCTGCTGGCGTAGTTGTACATGGGGCCTGAGGAACCGTAGCCTGGCACCAGGGCGGGCGAGGGGTGCGGAGGCTGCAGGAGCCCTGAGCTGTGGAGGCCAGGAGGGTGCGGGGGGGGCAGTGCTGCCGCTGGCTGGGCGCAGTAGCCAGAGGGCAAGTAGGCGCCACCATAGCCTGAGGGGTACTCCTGAGACGCCCCGAGTGCCCCGGAGCCAGCAGCAGCCGCCCCGCAGGAGTTCCCGGGGTACACGGGATCGCTGAGGTTGGTCGACACCACCGGTGCCGGCCAGGCCATCGTGGATGGGGGTCAGGGGGTAGGTGCCATCTGAGCCGTGCGCCCCCGGCCAGGGCTCCCCGTCCCCCTTCTGCCCGTTAACGGGGCCGAAGGCGCCATCCCCGTAGGCACCGAGCGCCGGGCGCTCGTAGGGCGCGTCCAGCACCCCCGAGTACTTCTCGGCGTACCTCTTGAGGAGGTTGGAGGCTGTCAGTGCCGAGATGTCGTCGTTGGCCCAGGCGTAGTTGAAGCGCTGGCGGGTGCTGGGGTACAGCTCGGTCTTGTGGGCCGGTGAGGAGGTCGTGGAGGAGACATCCAGGTGCTGCTCCGGCCACTGGTTCAGGGACTGGGCATGCTCTGGTGACCAGTGCATCTTCGACAGACCTGTGGGGACGGGACAGCACAGGTGAGAGCAGTGGGACAGGAGCTGTGCATGGAGTGTCCCCAAATTCTGCTGTGCTGCCCTGTCCTTACCCCACCACACCCCCGGGCTGTGAACACCTGCTCCAGCTAACTCTGGATATTCACAGGATCATCAAGGTCAGCAAGGACCTTCAAGATCATGGAGTCCAATAAATAATCTGATTGTGCAGAGTGGCTTAAGGGCCGTGGGCAGGGAGGGAGTGTGGCACAACGTACCCCCCAGTACCCCCCAAAATTATTGTTGTCACTAATAATGAAGGGATGAGACCATCGTCAGGCTAAGAAGGATTTGTCAAAGCGCTCCTGATGGATAAAGGCACAGGGGATCCTCCTGGAGCTGCCCGTGGGGCTGTCTGGGCACGGGGCAAAGATACCCGGGAGCTCTAAAGGGAAAAATGAGCATTTGGCTGGTTCTGTGATGAATAAGAATGATGATTCATGTGACGAATAAGGCATTTTCCTTGATATTTTAATTTTCTAAAGGAATTTAAACACTGGGAGTTTCCATCCTTGCTCAGCGGGTGCAGAGTGCTGCTGCTGCTTCTGTCCCCCAGAAATGTCAGGCTGCAAGTGCCCAAGTGCCCAGTGCTCAGGGATTTGGGGACACCAAGAGAGGTGTCTGAGCACTCCTGGCCACCAGCACAACCAACAAATCCCAGTGGCATTCCCAGGCTTTTGGGACAGGGAGCAGCTGCCCACGACAGCGATGAACCCCACTGCTCAGACACCAGTTAAAAAATCATCTAGATGTGGGCTCAGGGACGGAATCACTTCTCCAAAAGCCTGGAGGAGGGTGGCCAATGCCTCGGGGTGTGGTTGGAAGCCCACCACAAGGGCACAGCTCCTCCTGCCCCGTTCCCAATCCCGGATCCCAGAGCTGCCCCGTGGCCATAGGGTCCACAGCTTCGGGAATGCACAGGCACAGCTTCGCAAGCCCCAGGCACCAACCACCCCCTTTAAAGATGCGAGAAGAAAAAACCCCAAATCCATGAAAAAGCTGGAAAACCCAGAGAGGGGGAGGGCGGCGGGCAGGGAGGAGTTGTCAGGGTTGAAATGGGACGTGAATGAGTGGCGGAGCGGGACAGATGTTTCAATGCTCCCCTTGGCAGTGTGAGAAAATTACTGTCCAGTGACCAAATGGCCGGGCCGGTTCCCACCCTCGCTGCTGCCCATTATCCCCAGCACAAGACAAAGGCGGGCAGGGGGGCTGGGCAGGGAGAATCCTATTGTTCCCGCCCGCCCTAATTATGGAAATCTTGTTAATCTATTCAGCAGCGAGTCTGAACTGGGCTTTTGTTCGGGGGTTTTTAGCGGGCGCACCGCTGAGGGTGTCCAACGGCTCAGCGTGGGGATGGGGTGCGCTGCCTCCCCCCCGGGAAAAGCTCCAGCCACGAGGCCGTGGGATGCAGGACAGCATCACAGAGCCAGGGGGCTTTGTTGGAGCGGGGACAGCTCATCCTGGGCCCTTGTGTGCAGGGCACACCACGTTTGCACACATGTGAAACATTCTCACACTTGTTCCCGAGCCCCACGCACACACGGTGCTGATGCTGGGGTATAAACATTTTGGAAAAAAATCCCAGTGGAGTGACCCCCAGGCAGCATCTGCAGATGGCTGTGATGACCCCACACTCCTGGGGGGATCAAGAGGAGACTCCGGTGGGTTTGGAGGGCAAAAAAGCAGAGAAGAGCAAACACATCCGGGCTGAGGATGCACTAAAGCTGGGGTTTAAATCCAGATAAATTCCCCTGGGCCCCAGGAAGAGGGGCTGGCTCATGGAGGGAGTGATCCAGATGGGTCTCATCCCTTTGGGCAGTCCATGTCCAAGGAGCATCCTTGGAGCATTCCCAAGGAGCATCCCAGTCCTTGGGTGCCAGGCTGAGCTGCCAAGCCACAGCTCTGGGGTCGTCCACAGCTGCCTGCAGCCTTGGTCCATGGGTCCAGGGCCCATGGTCATCCAGGCTTCGTGTTCATCCACAGCTCTCCGTGGTCATCCACAGCTCCATGGTTGGTCATCCAGGCTCCATGGTAATCACGTTGCTGTAATGCTGGTTTAGCTGCTGCTGGCTGCTCCTCTGCTGAGCTTGGAGGATTCAGGCTTTTTCCAAAACCCATTGAGCACAGAATCATGGAATCACAGAATCCCACAGAATCGTGGAATGACCAGGTTGGAAGAGACCTTCAAGAACACCGAGTCCAGCCCAGCCCCAACACCTCAGCTGAACCCTGGCACCCAGTGCCACATCCAGGCTTTGTTAAACACACCCAGGGATGGTGACTCCACCACCTCCGCGGGCAGCCATTCCAGAACTTTATCACTTTTTCAGTAAAATCTTTCTCTTAATATCCAACTGAAACGTCATGTGGTGCAGGTTAAGGCTGTGTCCTGTTGTTCTGTTAAGAGAAACCCCCTTGTGACACCGGGGCTGTCACAACCTGACCATGACATCAGGGGTGTCATGGTCAACCTGACACCGGGGATGTCACAACCCAGTCACGACACCTGAGATATCATAACCCACCTGTGGCACTGAGAGTGTCACAACCCACCCATGACACCAGAGATGTCACAACCCACCGGTGTCACCACAGCACCAGCCAAGGCTGTGAGGTTCCACACCAGCCCCAGCCAGGCAGGGTTCCTTGGCAACCACGGACTTTTCCCCAGATTTTTGTGTTTGGCAAATCCATGGGGAGCTGAGGTGACATCCCAGAATGGCACTGCCACCAAGGCAGGGTCAGGGCACACGTGGCACAGGGTCTGGGCTGACTCTGCTGTGCCCATCCTGGGCTCACCCCAGGCTCCATGGTCACTCTGGTCACTCAGAGATCAAGTGCAGAGCAGCTGGACACCAGCGAGTGACCGATGGGCCGCTGTCCATCTGTCCTTCCTGGCAGCAGCTGAGACCGGCCCATCTGTCACTGCCAGGACAGACCCCCACAGCGCTGGGAAAGGATCCATAGCCTGGGAATTCCGGGATGAGGAATGCTGGTCCAAGGACACACCCCAAAATCCTGCTCCAGGGACACCCCCCCATTATCCCAGCCCAGGGCAAGGCCCCCGGCCATCACCACAAGGCAGACCATGATAGCATCACTGGAATGAAGCAAACATTTCTGCTTTTTCCAGCTGTGCTCAGGAGGAAGGAGGCAGGAGCAGAGCCCCTCCTTGGCGTCCTCCTGGAGGGATGAGCCCTTCAGAGCGCACTCAACCTCCGTCACCCCCGCGCGTGGCCCGGCCTCGCTGCGCCTCACCCCTGGCCTTTAATTACACATTTCTGTGGCCATTAGCCCTCTCACCATCAATTACAGCCACATTATCCTGCTCCAGCAGCAGCAGGACACGGCCACCAGAGTCAAGTGCTGTGGCAGCAGCTCTCTGGCCACTCAGAGAAACACAACTTTCTCAGGCATCCTTCTGGAAAAGTCTGTCAGAAGATCAGAGGAAAGAATGAGAAATAATTCTTATCTTGCTGCACCTACTGTTGTGAACATGTAGAATGTGTTATGGAGATTTGTTTACCAAAGGGTGGCTTCTTAATTAGCCAATGGTGATGGTGTTTTAATTAAAGGAGCAAGCAGTTCAACCTGTAGCGAACTAAGATATTAAAAAGCAACGGGTTTCTTGATAAAGATTATTATTGATCAGACTTCTGTGAATCAGAAGTCTGCTAATTATTCTAATTACGCTAATTATTCTTAATTATTCTGTGAATCATGGAGTCTATGCTAATTATTACCTGGCCAGGGGCTTGTTGTAATGATAAAGTGCTCTGCAGAGTCTCTGCAAAAGGAGGAAAAGGATGTTCTGGCAGGAGCATCCCTCAGCTGGCTCTGCACAAAAAGTGTCCAAAAAGGTCCTGCTGCTCCTTGGGAAACGGGGAGATTTGATGCCTTGGGAATCTAGACTTTATATTTTTAATATATTTGTGATCTTGCAGTTCTTTAGTGTAGAACTCTATTCTCCATGTGCAGTGTGAGCTGCTGCCTTCACATTTTGGGCGGACACAACAATTCCTCTCCAGGCTGGGAATCAAGGACACCTCACTGCCTCAAAGAAATGTAAACAAAAGTGATTTGGAGGCAGAAAACTTGGGGTAAAAGACTTCATTACCTGAGGCTGTGATTGGAACATTAACCCCCAATACACAAATGGACCAAACTTATAAAAGTGTGAAAACCCAGGGTCCATTTTTGGGTGTGGCCCCTTGAGGGGGAGGGGGGGCTTTGTCTGCCCAAAATCTACCTGAAAGCCCTTCAATATATATAAATAAACTGCTTTTTATTCCCTAAATTCCCTGTTTTTAGGTAGCCTCAAAAAGGCACCAATTTAATCTCAGGGAGAAGATCCATCTGACACCTCCCTAATGCCAGAGTCCCCCAGGCTGGAGCTGCTGTCACCTCTCAGCAGTGACACAGCAGAGCCTTTGTGCAGGGCAGGCAGAGCCTCCTCACTCAGCCATTACTCAGCTGCTTTTTTGTAGAAAAGACAAGTGTGGGTTAAAGTGCAGTTTGTCCTGACATTTGTTTTCACTTTTTTGGGGAAAAAAAAGGAAAAAAAACCCCAAAATTCCGGTTCTTTTCTCTCTGGAGGGAAAAGGCTGGCCTGGGTAGCACAGCTCAGGGAGCCTGGCATGGCAGGGGGATGCTCCCTTTGAGGAGGGCATCCCCACCCTGGTGAGTGAATCCCACCCTGGGGAAGGGCACCCCATCATCCCAGCCTGGGAGGAGACCCCAGGTTCTCGATGCAGGGAGGAAATCTCAGCATCCAGTCCAGGGAGGACACCCCAAAGTCCTGACCAGAGAGAAAAGCTCCACATCTGGATCCAGGGTGGAAATCTCAGCATCCTGACCAGGGAGGAAACCTCCACATCTGGATCCAGGGAGGACAGCCCAGCACCCCACATTGGGGATAAAGCGTTAACATCCTGCCCAGAGAGGACACTCTGACATTCCACCTGGAGAGGACACCCCAAAATCCTGCTCCAGGGACACCCCCCAGCATCCCAGCCCAGGGCAGGGCCCCAGGATATCACTACCACACAGACCACACTGGCATCACCAGAATTCAACAAACATTTCTGCTTTCCCCTCCTCAAGCTGTGCTCAGGAGAAAGGAGCCAGGAGGAAAACTCCTCCTTGGTATCCTCCAGCTCTCTCCCAAGGCCTCAGTGGCTTTATCAGGGCCACCATAAAGATCTGGGGCTGCTGATAAGTGACCCAGGCAGGCCCTGGGCCATCGGGACAATTTCACTGACCTTAACTCCAGCTGCTGCTGGGACACAAGGCCAGGAGAGGTTTTACAGCACCCTCAGCACACAGCAAAATAAACTTTGCTGTGGAGATCTGAGCTCCACAGGACTCCAGGACTCTCAGGACTTCCAGGTCCTGCTGCTAGAGGCTCTGAGCAGCCTCAGGCAGGCACCAGCACCCTCTGCACATCAAGGATGATTCCTGGGGCAGGAGCAGATCCAGGATCCCACTCAGGACTCTGAAGAAAGGAGAGAATCCCCCCATGACATGACCAAGCCAATTCCAAAGGAAAAAAACAACATTCCAGGAGTTGGGGCAACAAACTCACAGTGGCAAAAGTTTGTGAAGGGATAAGTTTGGTTTTCAGAGCTGGGAATTTCTGTGGCTGGCACTGGGGAGAACTTTATTCCTGCATGGCTGCTGATCCAGCAGTGGGAACTTTCCTGTCCTCAGGAATATCTCCTCAACTAGAAGCATGCCAAAAGAATGGAGTGATCCCACGGCCACTCTGTTTTCACCCCAAAAAACCCCTTTAGGATTTTCTCCTCCTGCGGCTGCTGGGAGTGGAGGCTGGATGTGGGGAGAGGGCTCAGAACTTTCAGGCAGCTTATGCAGGTGCTTTGATACGGATCTGGGAGCAGAGGTTTGGGAAAACCACAGCCCCTGCTTGGGTCAGTCCATGTGAACAGGCAAAGCACCCTCAGGGTCAGACCCCAGCTATCAAATAAAGAAAAGAGAGGGAGCTGCAGCAGGTGGGAGCTCATCCATGGGCTGGGAGCCACACTGGGCTCCTCAACAACCGGATTCCACATCCCACAGCATCCAGGGAAAAATGCCTTGGAGATTTCTCAGCATTTATTCCACGTTTTCCCCTAGAAATTAAGGAACTTTGACAGGACACAGCACAGGTTTGGGTGCCAGGAGCAGCCAGCACCAAAGCCAAGATGCTGCTAAAGCCCCAGCCCAGCCCTCAGGAGGGGAAAAAGGGCTGGGAAAAGGAAGGAGGGAGGGGAGGAGGGAGGAGGGAGAGAGGAGAACACACCGGCTCCAGATAAGCAATTGTTAACATGATCCATATGGTACACAACGCTCTGTTTAACCCAAATGATAATGGCAAAAGGGAAGAATGCAGCGGGGCTCGGCGGGAGAACAAAGGCGGCCACAGAACCCTTCCCTGCTCCAAGAATTCCCAAATGGAAGAGCTGAAACCCTTCCCTGCTCCAGGAATTCCGAGCAGGGACAGCCAGAGGCTGTTTCCCCTTCCCTGCTCCAGAGGAATGAGGGGACAGAGCTGATGGCTGCTCCCCAATTCCCCACTCCAGGAATTGTAGCTGCTTCCCAAGACCCACCTGGCTCTCTCTTTCCCCTCCCCAAAACAGCTAAAACACAGAGCAGGGAGTGAAATCACAGCTGTCAGCAATAAAATAAATATATCTGTACTTATAACAAGTATTAACTTATAAGTAATTAATATTTTCATAATGCATAACAAATGGAAATGAGAGCTGCCTGGATGTAAACACTGAGCCCATTCCCCTGGGATCTGGGATGAATTCAGCCTTGGGTGTTTATGTTATTGCAGGATCCCGTGGCTTTCCAGGGAACACAATACAGTACGTGCCATTCATTATCCCGGCAGTCCCCCAAGAGAAAATGTCAACACACTTCTGCTGGAGAGAGCTAAAACAAATGTTTAATGTGATAAACAACTGCCAGGCCTCGGCCCCCACCGAAATGTTTAATTCAGAAGCACCTCGAGAGCAAACAGGCACCGGAGCACCCACATGGGGAGCCCTGGCAGGAACCTCATCAATTCCCACCAGGAAATCCATCCTGACCCATCAGAGCGCCCTGCACCCTCCCCCAGAGCCACGTCCTCATCAAACACCCAAGGTCTGTCCAAAATTCTGTTCCACACCCAGAATCTGTCACAAAACCAGGATGCGTTCAATGATAATAATTTTTGGGATCCCGGAGTAAAACTAGGAGTGATGTGGACCAGCACATGGCGCCTCCAAATCCAGGAGAATTTAAACTGGAATACACAGCATAAAGTGATTTTAAACCTTTCCTGACGTTCTTTTCGCCTGAGTGAAAAATGCCAACTTCCACAAAAAAAAAAAAAAAAAAAAAAAAG
>NW_005054600.1:2183-12690 GCF_000277835.1 Geospiza fortis | reverse complement strand
TGCACCCCAACACCCCTGCCCCTGTTTCCCCCACCCTGACCCTGCACCCCAACCCCAACCCCAAGGCTGCAGCCGAGCCCCACGGGGAGCCCTGCTCGGGGTCGGGTCCTGCTCAGCTGCCAAGCCGAAATCCGAAATGCCTGGAATATTTTCCTGCTATTAGCTTACCATGCAGAAATAAAGCAGTTGCCCCAAGGATCGTGTGTCCCAGGGACGTGGCCATGGGACAAGCTGTTTGTTAGGGCATTATCCACCCCTCAAATACTCCATATCCACCCCCTGAAAACCCCCATATCCACTCCTAAAAAATCCCAATATCCATCCCTGAAAACCCCCATATCCCCTGAAAACTCTGCTCTTTGGGATCACCTGGGCTGCAGTTCCAGGCAAAAAAATTCTGGCTCTTCAGCCCTAAAATTCCCCCTTTTTTTGGGTGGATTTCCCCCAAGAATGCCTTGCAGCTGCCTCACTTTTGCTCTCGGAGCCCCTGATCTGTTTTAATTAACCAGCCCAGGCTTTTCCCTGATGGAATCACACCGTAGCATCATTCCCTCATCCCAACATTGTCACATCCCTGAGTAATAGGGAATATTTTTCTTTTCAAGGACAGAATGGAAATATTTTTCAATTTTCAAAATATTTGAATACTGAATTTTTTTCAATTCAAGCACAAAATTCCCTGTTCTTGAATTCCGTCTGTCCTTTTCAGGTGTTGGAGCTGCAGAAATCTCTGCCTGGGCCCTCCTGGATGACACAATCACCTCGATTAATTAATGAATGAATGAATTAGCCTCCAGCAGCAGATTCTGCAGAGCCAGAACTCACAGGACTGTGACTTTGGCTGTCCCCAAACAAGAATCCGGTGGCACTAATCCCAGAGAGCCATAAAACCAGCTATAAAACCACATTTACTGCAGTTCTGGTTTCACTAGGTATAAACTGCCTTTTATTAAACTGGGAAATTTGGATTTCTAGCTCTGCCTAGAGAGTTCAGCCTCACCTCATTAACCAAGGAAAAGCTGGATGGGAACTGAGGGGTCACACAGTTTATTTTCACTAATCACTCCCCACCATTCCTCTAAAAAATAAACTCCTAATCAAAAGTCCCAATTCGTTAATTATTTCTGTTTGATCAGCAATAGGAACCATCAGCAGAAATCCGTGCTGACACTTTCTCCTCAGGAACTCCGGGGTTTCTCTTCTCCCACAGGGAAGCAGGCATTCCACAGCTCACTTCGGGCTTTAAAAACAAAATATGATAATTCCAGGGCTGTGCACATGGGATTTTTGCTGCTGGTTCATGGAGGGGTGACACTTCCCTCTGGTGCCTTTCTGGGGCCACCTAAAATCAGAGGCCAGACAGAATTTAGGGAATAAAAAAGCGATTTATTTATCTTTATTAAAGGGCCTTCAGGTAGATTTTGGGCAGACAAAACTAAAAAAAAATTGACAATGGGTCATAGGTTTTCATATTTTCATAAGTTTGGTCCAGAAGAAGGAGAAGGAGGAGGAGAAGGAGGAGGAGAAGAAGAAGAAGAAGAAGAAGAAGAAGAAGAAGAAGAAGAAGGAGAAGGAGAAGGAGAAGGAGAAGGAGAAGAAGAATATGATGCTGTGGGAGCTGCTGTTGCTGTTCTGCTCCAAACATCAGAACTTTATTCCAGGAATCTTTTAGCAGGGACTAAACAGAGGGCAAAGAACCCTGTGGGGGAATGTCACGCATTTTGGGGACCCCCCAGTGCCACCCACCGCTGTAATAAACATAATTCTAATTCTAATTTTTACTAATTAGAGGGTCTTTGCCGACTATTTTTGGTTTTAACGACTCCACCCCCCAGCAGTGATTAAAACTCTTCCCAGGCCCCAGCTCCCTCCTCCAGCCTGACAACCATCAATCCACAAATTATTTTAAAGCACTGTGCCACGTAATTTATGTCCTGCAAGGCCCGAGCTTCCATTTATCTGATTTATTGATCTTACAGAAAATTACTGAGAGCTGCTAATTTATTTGCATTTCTTTGCTGCTTTCTCCCTGTATTGCATTTGTTTGTTTGTTTGTTTGCTTGTTTTGATTTTTGTTTGGTTAGGGTTGGGATTAAATGTGGAAGAGATGGTATTTTTGTTTATTATTTTTTATTTATATGACATATATAAAAATGTATATAGTTATATTATACTATATTATATTATATTATATTATATTATATTATATTAATATATTTATTACATATTAATATAAACCTAATATTTAATATATAATATATATTATATATTATATATTATATATTATATAATGTATTATGTAAGTTAATATAACATATAATTTATTTATATTATATTAATAAATTTATATTTTTTAATAAGTTGTGACTTTTACAGTACTTTATTAACAAGTTATTAAATTAAATTTATCTCTTTCTACAAGGTTTTTAAAGGGTAAACTGCAATTAAGAAACGACACTTCAGTTATTTTACTTTTAACACAGTAACAAATTGCTTGTGCTTGCATTGTGGGCTTTTTTAATCTAATTACACACTACTACTCAAATTTATGAAGAAGAAGGTGAAGAAGGAGTAGCTACTGCTTTAAAACTTCTGTCTTGTTTTATATATATTACTATATATATTAATATATATAACATATTATATAATATGTAATTGTATAATTGTATATTAAATATTATATGATATATAATTATATATATTTATATATATTACTACATTTATATATATATCACTATTCTAAAAAATTAAGTTTTCTACTTTGTGATATTACACACTTCTATTAAAACTACACACTGGTAAATGAGCAGGAATTGGGGGATGTGGCATGAGGAATATTTTCCTGCAGAAATAAAAGAGTTATTTGCCCCAAGGATAGTGTGTCACATGGGACAGCTTTATTATTTTATTTATTATTTATTTATTTATTATTTATTATTTATTTTATATATCCATATTGATTTTTATTTTATTGGTTTATTGTTATTTTATTACTTATTATTATTTTATGGATTTGTATTATTTTATTCTTTATTATTATTTTATTTTCTTTTTTTTTGTTTTTTGTTTTATTTCATCATTTTATTATCCACCCCCCTGAAAACTGGAATATTTCCGAGGCTTAGTATTGACTTTAGCAAGAACAGACCCCACGTTTGTCACACGTGGCGTGGCACCGTCCCCTCTTGGTGCCTTCGGGGGGTGCTGGGGACCCCTGGGACCCCCCGGCTCTGCCCGGAGCACAAAGGGAGTTTAACAGCTCCGAGTTTAACAGCTCAGGCTGCCACATCTGGTTGTGCTTAAAAATCCACGGGGCTGACGGGAGCTTCTCCAGCCAGGCCTAAACTGCGGCTGGGCTGGGGCTGGGGAGGGGCCCTGGGCTCAGCAGCCCCACTCCCACTCACGCATTAAGTTTTTGATTTTATATTTTTCAGATCCTGTGCTGCTTTAGGCTGCAGTTCTGAGATTCCTGTTGTGATGCCTCGGGTTTTAGGTTTATAGATTTTAAATTTTAGGTTTTTTTCTCCTGGAGGATTTGGTCCCACAGGATTTGGGACTCACCAGAGTGGAGCTTCCCCGAGGATGCTGCAGCGCAGGAGAACCCTGGGCGGTCAAACAACATCTGTGCAGCCCCAGCACAATCCCTCCCAACCCTTTTTTTCCAGTTTTTTTTCCAGGGGGCCCAAAATTCCTTGGCACAAGTGGCCCCGTTGCCCGTAAACACCAGCCAAGGTCTGAGCTCCGCGTGTGAAGCAGAGCGGAGCAACAGCCACACTCCTCCTGCGTCTGCGTGGGGTCAAGCTCGGGGATGGGGTCTCACAGCCCCTTCCCCTGAGTCTTAAACTAGCTTAATTTAAACCTGGCTTAGTGCCGTGGAGAGCGGCAGTGGAAGAAGGGGATGGGATACCCACAGATGATGGAATCCCCCTGGAAAATGGGGTGAATTTTCAGAATTTCAGAGAATCCTCTTCGTGAAGCCTGATGGAGCTCCCTGCAATCCAGAGCAGGGCTTTAACTTCAGAGACGTACCCAAATTTTGTCATTAAAGGCTCGTTTGCCCCTTGTGTTTAACCCCAGCAGTTTCTAAATGCTCCCAGTCCCCTTCCTGCAGCACGGCCGAGCCCCAACGGGAGCACAATGGAGTCTTGTTTCTGGTAACCCGAGATGCCTCAGCCCCAGCTCTTTAATTTTAGACTCCACCACCACCACACTCGCATTCCTCAGCACTACAATGGCAGATATTTATACTCTGGAATGCAGAGCCCAGCGCTAATTTAGCAGGGCTGGGTAAGCCAGGACTGTTCCCCAATGTGGGCTCTCACCCCGGACAAAATTGGAGCAGGCAGAGTTTTATGGGTTTACAAATCTTTGCGTTTGTTCACCGGCCCCTGCGTGTCCCTGTAAAAGTAGAATAATGCTCAGCAGCCACCTCAGCGGGCAGATGGACAAACCAGCTGGGATGGGTGGCAGAAGGAGTGTGGCCACAGCCAGACACTGCCTGAGAACAGGCTCTGACCTCCACTGAGGGCCACCTAGAGTAATGGAATGGTTGGAAGGGATCTTGGAGGTCACCTGGTTTGAATGTCAAACCCCTCAAAGGTCCAGCTGGGTGGTGCGTCCATCACCTGGGCGCAGGAGAGGCCTGATGAGGTGTGCAGGGAGTGAGGGACCTGCAGAGGCTGGTTTAATCCATCATTAGCTGGTGTGGTTGTGGGGATCCCATGTCCCAAGTCCACGCAATGCCAAAAAGTCTGTTTTATAACATTCAGCGTGATTCTTCTAGATTTTTCTTTTATAACCCTCAGCATGGCTCTTCTAGATTCTTCTAGCAAGCATTTCCTTGGGAAGGACCTTCTGGCTGCACCCCAATCTGCTCCAAAGGGGTGACCTCCCTCTGATTCACCAGCACAGCTGGAACCCAACGCTGTGAGAAACCCAACTCCAGAGAAATGAGAAAATCCTTGAAATACCTTCAGCATGGCTGATGAGGCCAGAGCTCTACAGAACCCTCACAGCAACTCCATCTTTGCTTCCTCCCCTCCAGCAGAGGACAAGGACACAGCTCTGGATGCTCTGATGACCTTCCCTGAGGGAGGACGCTGCAGGACAGCCACAGAAGGATCTCTGTCCCAGAGCTGGAGACTTGAGTCTGGTTGTCCACTGGTGCGTGGAGGAAGCCAGAAGAACGGTTCAAGCCCAGAGGGTCGGCGGGTGGCAGCTTATTGAGAGAGGAGCAGCATTAGCAGATAAGGGAGGAGGTCAGCGCTGCACAACTAAATCCTTGACCTGTTGTTTAAAAGGTCGGGCAGAGTTCAATGGACTACTCCAGGTCAATTCACTCAATTAAAATATTAGAGGTTGGAGGTGGGAGTGGGGAGATGGAGGTGATTGGTGTCTCTTCGTGGTGGAAAGGGATTAGGGATGATGTTGGAGCATCCTGGTGGGCAAAGGAACGTGCAGCAAGATACAAGAGCAGAGATTGATTCCCAAATGGGATCATGGAATCACTGAGGTTGGAAAAGGATTATCAAATTAACCCAGCAGTGTCACCCCCATCACCACCCTACATCCTTCTGCACCCCAAAGTGTGGTTTGGGTGTGGTGAGACAAAACCTGTGGCCATGAACCCAGCGGTCAGCGGAGCTCGTCCCAGACTCAGGAGCCCAAACTCTGTAGATGCCACTGGGGATAAGAGGGGACAATCCATGGATCTCCATGTCCCTGTGTCCCACCACCAGGCTCTGGAATGCCACCACACATGGACCAAGCAGCAAAGCAGGGGTGACACCTGCCAGAACGATCTTCCCATAAATATTTGAGAACGGTTTGAACAATGCCCCGTGGGGCTGGGGATGGTTCAAGACTCTTCCCCTGAGTGTGGAGGGTCTGCATTGTGGGTTTTTTTCCATGTCCATAAATCACTGCTCTCTGTGGCCCCTGCCCAGGCCCTATACAATTTGGGTTAGGTTATAAATAGGACTCTGGGCTCTTTCAGGCAGCTCTGGTTTCCCATCCCAACCCCAAAAACAATCCCAGGACTGCTTCCACCCCAAACTGTTCTGGGGTTTTTGGAACAACACCCAGGTCCTTCCCTGTAGGGCTGGAGTGGCTGGAGGGCTGGCTCTTTCCTGAGCCTGGAGGGTCTGCATTGTGGGGTTTTTTCCATGTCCATAAATCACTGTTCCCTGTGGCCCCTGCACAATTCAGTTTTGGTTAAAAATAGAATCTTGGGCTTTTTCAGGTTGATAAACACCCAGGAAGCTCTGGGTTCCCATCCCAACCCCAAAAAAGAGCTCAGGAGCTGCCTCCACCCCAAACCATTCCGGGGTTTTTGGAACAACGCCCCATGGGGCTGAGCTGACTGGAGGGCTCTTCCCTGAGTGTGGAGGGTCTGCATTGTGGGGTTTATTTCCACGTCCATAAATCACTGCTCTCTGTGGCCCCTGCCCAGGCCCTACACAATTCATTATAAATAGGGTTGTGTTATAAATAGGATCCTGGGCCCTGTCAGGTTGATAAAGGATAAATGGGATCCTGGGCCCTGGCAGGTTGATAAAGACCCAGGAGAATGGAGCAGCAGGGAGGCCTCAGGACCACACCACCCTTCCATGGCCTGTCAGGATTCAGAACTCTGCTGCTGCTGCTGCTGCTGGGCACAGACTGGCCAGGCCTGGCAACGGGCAGCCCTAAATGGGGACTAAAACCCCCACAACTGCCCCACCCCTGCTTCCCAGTGGGGCAGGGGCGTCCGTAACCAGAGACACAGCTGGTAGCCCAGAAACACAGCCGGTAGCCCACTCGTGGTGGACTTTGTGGGAGCCCAGATGAGGTGGGTGGGATCCCGGGTGATCCCATGGGGTTTGGGGCCGTGGTGATCCCATCCCAGGGATGGGATGGGATGTTCAGGGTTTGGGGCTGTGGTGATCCCATGGGGTTTGGGGTTGCAGTGATTCTGTGGGGTTTGGGGGTGTGGTGGTCCCAGCCCAGAGTTTGGGGCCGTCATGGTCCCAGCCCAGGGTTCAGCCCCTCCTGCTGCAGGACCAGCACCAGGCCCATCCCTGAGCCTCCTTCCAGCCCCAGGAGGGGTCCAATGGCCACTGCAGCCCCTTGCCCACCCCCAGGACCCCCAAACCCAACCCAGGGCAGGGAGCTTCCCCCAGCACAGCAAGCCCAAATTGGCCCCAGCGCTGCCTTTAACAGCTCCAGTGATAAAAAACCCCTTTATTGGAAACACATGGGGGATTTATGGGGGACATCAAAGTGGGAAGGAGCTTTACACAGCAAAGGGCAGATCAAGCAGAAGGCATCTGCTTTTCCAGCAGGTGGGGGGCTTGGGGTGGCCCCACAAACCCGGGGGAATTGGAGTGGACCCACAAACCCGAGGGGATCAGGTTCTGAGATTCATATTATGGGATGGTGAGCTCTCTTCACAGGGTAGGGAGACAGAACAATTCCTTCTCTAGCTGGAACCAAGGACAAATGTCAGCCAAATCTCAGCCTCAAGAGAAGAAATAACGTGGGCTGAAGGGAGAAAAACAAGAAGAATGGGACTTCATGGGCTGGAGCTGTATGTCACTTTTACAAGTTCTGATCCATTTGCATATTGGAGTTAATTGGATAATTAACTGCAATATGCAAATGGATCAGAACTTATAAAAGTGACATACACCATGGCTGTCTGTGCATTTTGTGATGGGGATGTGATGGCTATTACCTGCCAGACAATTCTTTTTTGTCCTGGCTGCCTTGTAAGGGCTGATGGATGATGCTTATCATGGAAGGAGCAATTAAATATATTAAATATATTAAAATAATAAATATATTTTAAAATATATTAAAATATATTAAATATATGACAGCGGAAATCCTTAGGCATCACCTGGGGAGAAGAGTCCATAGAAATGGAACAACATTGGGATACACCACATATACAACCCATGTCATAATATTATATCCAATCAGCAAAAAAAGAAATTAGGCAGATCCAGCCAAAAGCTGCCTTGTAGAGGCTGATGGATAATGCTCATTGGGAGGGAGTGATGAAATATATTAAATATATTCCATTTATCAACTATATTAAAATATAGTCAATATATAAATATATTCAACAAATTCTTAAAATCTATTTTAAAATATATTTATTTCATCTATTGAATATATTCAATAGATGAAATAAATATATTTTAAAATATATTTATTTCATCTATTGAATATATTCAATAGATGAAATAAATATATTTTAAAATATATTTATTTCATCTATTGAATATATTCAATAGATGAAATAAATATATTTTAAAATATATTTATTTCATCTATTGAATATATTCAATAGATGAAATAAATATATTTTAAAATATATCTAAACATCTCTTATAAAACACACTTAGAGCTGATGGATGATCTCGTCACAGAAGGAGCACTGCTGTCACCTCTGTCCCTCCTCAGCCTCAATTTATCTTCTTTACAGCGAGGCTGCAGAGCCGGCACCATCTGCGGCCCCACAAATGCAATTATGGGGGAAAAAAGGGAAAATTGGAGCCTCCCTGCTCCCAAATTTCATCCAAACCTCGCAGAGGAACCCGGAATTACTCCCCACACTCCAGGGACCTCCTGCTGCAGCGGGGTTTTTTATTTTAGGGATAATTACAGGAATTTGCAAGGCTGATTTTCTCATTTTCTC
This sequence comes from Geospiza fortis, assembly GCF_000277835.1. NCBI lineage: Eukaryota > Metazoa > Chordata > Aves > Passeriformes > Thraupidae > Geospiza > Geospiza fortis. The sequence continues at coordinate 4,007 of NW_005054600.1, read as the reverse complement.
CCCCCTCCCCCTCCTCAAAAAGAAAAAAAAAACCAAAACAAAACCAACAAAAAGCAGGGTGAAATTGAAATTGATCTGCGGAGCTGGCCAGAGGTAATTTAATCAGAAAAACCTCTCTGCTGGCATTAATTTTGGGGGTTTTTTAACCCCAAGGTCCTAAATTAAACACTAGGATGTTGGGGTGGGAGAGGATCCTAAATTAAATTAAACAGGAGGATTTTGGGGTGGGAACGGATCCTAAATAAAATGGGAGGATTTTGGGTGGGAACAGGTCCTAAATTAAATTAAACAGGAGATATTGGGGTGGGAACAGATCCTAAGTTAAACACGAGAGTGTTGGGGTGGGAATAGGATCTAAATTAAATGGGAGGATGCTGGGGTGGGAACGGATCCTAAATAAAACAAGAGGATTTTGGGATGGGAACAGATCCTAAATTAAATTAAACGGGAGGATTTTGAGGTGGGAACGGGAGCTGTGGGATTTCAGCCAGAAATCCAGAACGTCTCCCCAGCCCCTATGGAGCAGAAAATGAGAAAAATGTCATTTATAACCCACCCAAGTCCTTAATTACTGCCTGTGCCAGGGCTGGATCCCCTCTGCTCTATGAAATTCTGTGTGGAATAAGGGAACTAAAGACAGATTTCTATTTTATTTTGGATTTTTTTTCCCCCAAAGTTCACCTTTCCTCACCACATTACTTGTCCAGGTGCTGCTTTCTGGTTTTAATGGGAATTTGAGGGAAATCCCAGTGAACCCGGGAGCTGCTGCTGCTGCTGCTGCTGCTGCTGCTGCTGCTTCCCTGGCTCTGGAATTGTGGAATATCCCCCGGGAATGTCGAGCAGGCTCCAGCCCCTCCCCGGTGTGGTCAGCGGAGTGTGACCGCCCTGAGAGCTCTGTGACATTCCTGGGATTGTCACCCAGGCTGGGCTGGGAAAGGCAGACCGGGGATTTTGAGTCATTTGGGAACCCTCGGACCCTGCTGTGCCCCAAAAGTTTCTGTGTGGGATCCGAGGAAAATCCCAGGTCTGAGCCCGGCTTTGCTGCCTCAGCCCAGGCGTGGCTTTGTCACCTCCTCCAGGGACAGCTGGCACTGATTCAGAGCTGGGATGTGACACGCCAGACACCCCCCAGCAGCACCCGATGCCTCAGGATTTTAGATTTTATTTATTTACTTTTTATTATATTTGTGATCCTGCAGTTCTTTAGTGTAGAACTCTAAACTCCATGTACAGCGTTAGTTATTGTGTTCGCATTTTGGGCAGACACAATTCCTCTCCAGGCCGGGAATCAAGGACACCTCACTGCCTCAAAGAAATGTAAACAAAAGTGATTTAGAGGCAGAAAACTTGGGGTAAATCACCTGAAGCTGTAATTGGAACATTAACCCCCAATATGCAAATGGACCAAACTTATAAAAATGTGAAAACCCAGGGTCCATTTTTGGTTCTTTCCAATTAATGGCCAATCACAGCCCAGCTGGCTCGGACTCTCTGTCCGAGACACAAACCTTTGTTATCATTCTTTCTTTTTCTATTCTTAGCTAGCCTTCTGACAAAATCCTTTCTTCTACTCTTTTAGTATAGTTTTAATATAATATATATCATAATAATAATAAATCAAGCCTTCTGAAACATGGAGTCAAATCCTTGTCTCTTCCCTCATCCTAAGACTCCTGTGAACACCGTCACACCAGGCTGTGATGGAGGAGCAGGTGAGGGGGGAATGAGAGGGGGTCATGCCGGGTTACCCTCCCCCAGAGGGACCAAAAGCTGCCAGAAAATTCACACGGAGGGGTGGGTGTAGAACACCAAAACCTGTCAAGT
>NW_005054600.1:0-852 GCF_000277835.1 Geospiza fortis | reverse complement strand
AGAAAAATGAGCTTCCTTTGAATGTCTGGAATAAAAACACTGGGAAAAGGCACTTTTTAATTTGATTTGGTGCCACCTCCCCTTTTTTATGGCTAAAACTCCATGGTGAACAATCCAAGCCAAAAGATGAAATGCAGGAGTCTTTGATTCTGCAGTGAGCTTAACTTCCCTTTTCTCCTCTCTTTCAGGACAGGGAGAACCACTGAACTTGTCCTGGCCTTGCCAAGAGCTTTGGTGTTTGAGCTGCCAACCCCAAACTGCTGTTCCTTCACCACTCAGGGCTGAGCCATGGAGACCTGCTTCTTTTGTGTGTGTGTGTGTGTGTGTGTGTGTCTGTGTGTATTTCAGTTTTTTTTTAAACCAAGAAAAAAATCAATATCATATTTTTAAAAGAACTCCCAGAGCTTTGGGGAAAGTGGGCATAAATGTCAAACAAAACACAAAGAAAGACTGAACTACTAAGGGCTCATACTTAGAGCATCAGTGGTGGGGTGGGAGGGAAGAAATACAGCAGACAAATTTAACACCATTTAGGAGGGTTTATACACAATGTTTTCATTGCAAGCAGCACTTAGAAGTGACAATTTAATGATTTACCATATCCCAGCACACTCCTTCCCTGTCAAAGTGATAGGCAGAACCAGCAGAGCAGCTCTGAACACACTGTTCACTACAAGGCACCACCAAAAAACCCAGAACAGCTCCACACTTGGCCAGCCCTGTCCCCTTGGGCCTTCTGAGAAGCTGAGATTTAGGAGAAGGGCTTGGAGGGGAACAGTGTTTCAAAGGTCAAAGGATTTAAAAATATGCAAGGCTATGAAAGCAGATGGGACCTGAAAGAATTGAAGGAGA
>NW_005054599.1:490052-490596 GCF_000277835.1 Geospiza fortis | reverse complement strand
TCTAATAATGTTACTTAGTAGTAAATTTTAAACTTGGTTGTGTCTCTGAAAATAACAGAAAGTACCAGTTCTGAGAAGAGCTAGGAAGTGCTAGTAAAATATTTCATCTGTTTAGATTGCCTTTTAAACAGGATTATTTATTAAAAGAGACACATGTGTACATTCCTGAAACAAGACTGGTTTAAACACAAGATAGAATTTTGCCAACAATGAAAAGAGAAGTCATTTTAAAAACTGTCCAAATTAAAATTCAACAACGTTGCTTATTTAGAGGAAGGAGCTGGATTGCAGAATTTGTTTGTGTTCAGAAAAACATTGATGGTGAGGTGTGGAGTGATGGGCAATAGGCAGCATGTCTGGAGCAAGGTCACTCATTAAGGTTAGGGTTCATTTGCAGTTATCAATGACATTAGTGTTAAGTGTAGGACACAGGTGGAACTCCAGAGCTCAGCTGGTCCACTCTCCTGAAGAGGATCAAACAGATCCTGGTGATTTCTGACACATTTCTCTAACATATTCTTAGACCTCCGGTGATGGAGAGATG
>NW_005054599.1:486728-490042 GCF_000277835.1 Geospiza fortis | reverse complement strand
TCTTCTGTCCTCCTTCACCAGGCTTTCCAGGAAAATGTTCTTCCTAATGTTTTAATCTTCCTTGCTGTGAATTAAACCTTCTCTCCTAGCTACTATTGCCACAAAGAACAGGTTATTCTCTTGCTGTTGTTAGCCAAATTAATCCACAAACACCAGAGGTTTATGTCCAAAAAGGAGACCGAGGAGTCCTTTGACTTTATTTGAATAAAAGGAGAGGCCATGGGGCATTCCCCTGGGATCTCTCCAATTTTTGGAGGATGCAGACTCCTTTTTATCCCAATTTCCCAGCCACATTTCCCTTCTCTCTTTCCCCATTGGCTGAGGTACTTGAGAGGTACAGACTCCCCAATATGCCTGATACCAAAGATTTCCCTCTAATGTATAACCCTCCCTTTTCATTTTTAATTCTTATGGAATTTAGGGGTATATCTTCCCCATTGTTTCTTTCATCTTTCAATGTCTGCCCTCCCCTGGGGTCTCTCACAGTTTTGGAGGACTCAGACTCCTTTTTATCCCAATTTCCCAGCCTCTTTTCCTTTCTCTCTTTCCCCATTGGCTGAGGTACTTGAGAGGTACAGACTGCCCAGAATGCCTGAGACCAGAGATTTCCCTCTAATGTATAACTCTCCCTTTTAATTTTCAATTCTTACATAATTTAGGAGTTTTTCTTCCTCATTGTTTCTTTCATCTTTCAATGTCTAATGTCATTTATCAGCAAACCTAAAGTTTATTTGTAAAAGCAAAGATCTTTTTTCCATTCCTCAATCAATGGAATCCTTGCCATTGTTTCTTTTATCTCCCAGTGCTGGTTTTATCTACCAGCAGACCCACAGCTGATTTGTAAAGACAAATCCACTATTCCTCTCACTCCGTATGACAGCTTTCTATCAGAAGATGGCTACCTGGTACATTTTCCTCTGCTTTCAGCTGCATATCCCAATTCTTTCAATGCTTCCTCACCTTTGGATTATTTTCTTTTACTCCACACTTTCCTGGAGTGCAGTGTGCAGCCCAGCTATGTTCTTGCAGTGTTGTGTAGAACAGAAGGATTGATTCATGTCTCAGAAACCTCATTTTTGTTTCTGGATCTCAGTGTGACACTTGCCATTCTCACAATGGCGTGACACTGCTGACTCATGCCCGGTTTGTCATTGACTGTAACACCTACACCCATCTTTGCAGAGCTGTTACCTAACCTGCTTCTCCACATCCAGTATTTGCCCTGTCTGTTGAGTGTAGGATATTGCAATTGCATTTTTTGAACTTCATTCCCCCCCCTATTTTGCTAGTTTGCACACATAATTTATGTTCTATGCCCATGTGCCTCTAGTTTCTTCCAGCTTTGTTCCATAGCTGCAGCTATGAATGAAAACAGAGAACTGGACTGAATTTAGGTTATGTCGACATAGACAGCTCCTCCTAGTCTGGGTTTTGCAACTTGGTTGTGTAAACGTTGTATCAGATCAAATAAAAATTCTCATTAAAGTCAAAAGAGAGGACAGAGCATCAAAGAATCACAGAATGGTTTGGGTTGGAAAGGACCTCAAAGATCATCTATTCCCACTCCCTGCCATGGACAGGGACACCTTCCACTGTCCCAGGTTGCTCCAAGCCCTGTCCAGCCTGGCCTTGGGCACTGCCAGGGATCCAGGGGCAGCCACAGCTTCTCTGGGAAACCTGTACCAGGGCCTTACCACTCTGACAGTATAGAATTTTTTCCTAATATCCAATCTAACCCTACTCCCTTTCTGCTTGAAGCTGTTCCCCCTTGTCCTGTCACTACAGGCTCTAATAAAGAGTCCCTCTCCATATTTCTCATCTGCCTCTCCTAAATTCAAGATCCTCATCCTTTCATAGTTAGAAATGAAACTGACTTGAAGTAAAAATGCTTGTTCCCATTTTTCTGGGGAAGATTTGATGCAAAAGGGGCATTTACCATTGTGGTCTTCTTGACTGTCTTGTGACAGTCACTTTCCCTTCCCATTAAATAGCAGAGTAACACTCTCCTTGTTCATAGTGAACAAAGCTTTTCTCACTCTCTATTAGTGTATTTATGGAATGTTTCTTGTTACCCTCTGTGTCTCCTAATTATGGCTTTCTCCTTTCTCCTTATGTGCTTATGTTTTCCTTTTATACTTGTCCTTGGCAATCTGATTTAGTTCCCATCTATTGGGTTCCTCTGACTTCTGTCTGACATCAATGAGTAGCTCATGCTATATCTTAATTGGTCCATTATGCATGGTAGCAGAATGAAGGATAAACAGTTTCAGCTCCTGATAATTTTTTTGCCTAAATTGCTGCTGTGCAACAAGGGTCGCTCACTGTGAACCTTTATCATTCATCATTTTGGGAGCTTTGACAAGGTCAATGTCCAGGACTCGCTTTTCTCCCCTCACATTCCCTCTCACTGCAAAATCATAACAAATGCCTGTCCAGAAGTTCCTGGGTGTGATTAGAAGTAGGGTGACCTCTGATTTATTCTGCTGCTCTGCAGAAACAGACCTCTGCTAGTGCTCTGTGTCCAAAGAGGTGCCAAATGTTCTCTTTGTTCCACGTATCTTAGTGGCTCATAATTAACAGGCACTCATCACTGATCTCTTCCCTCTGTCACCAGGGACAGGACCCAGGGAATGGCTGGAGCTGTGTCAGGGCAGGTTTAGGTTGGATATTAGGGAAAGATTCTTCCCCCAGAGGGTGTTTGGGCACTGGAACAGCTCCCCAGGGAATGGTCACAGCACCAAGCCTGTACAAAGTTCAGGAAGTGTTTGGACAATGATCTCAGGCACAGGGTGGGATTTTGGGGATGATGCTGTGCAGGCCAGAATGGTGATGATCCTTGTGGGTCCCTTCCAGCTCAGCATGTTCTTTGAATCTATGATTAATAACAACCCTGAATCAACCCAAGAGCTGCCTTCAGTCTGTGTTTTGGTTTTAGATCCACGTTTGAACTTCCAGGGCTCAGTGTGGTGAGATGATGGCTGTGGTTTTACACTAATTATGATCATCTGCAACTCCCACGGGGGTGAGCAGAGTGGTTTTTATTAAGTGCTGTAATTCAGCATCTCATTGTGTATGAAAATGAAAGAGATTAGTGCGTTTGTGCTGAACACATTACCACATCAGTAAAGCGAGGGTGTGGTGACAAGACAGCTCTCCAAAGCCAATTAGCTGCAGTGAATCCCAGAGATCTGGTCCTGTCTTGTCTGAGGAATGTCACCTAACACCGGAACATGTGTTCCCAGGAAACACAGAGCCTGATCACGTCAGGAGCCCTCGAGGAACCAGGGCTCACACAACCTGCAGATCCTCTGCCA
>NW_005054599.1:477322-486714 GCF_000277835.1 Geospiza fortis | reverse complement strand
ACACGAGGCAACTCAAGGGAACTCATTTGCAGGGCTTTAAATCAATGCAGCTCGTCAAAATCCTCCAACAGAAACCCTTTCAAAATGAAAATAAAAAGAATATGACCTTAGATGACTAATTTCATTAGTCTGACTAATGCTCGTTGGGGATTCTGAAGATTTAAAGCACCATATGAGGCTGAGTATTCTTTTAGACTGCTGCAGGGTTGGATAAATGATCTCACATTTCTCACCTGCCCACACTCTGTGTTTCCACCCCCTCTGCTCACAATCTGGGTTTTGCTACTCTCTCTGGCCTAATGTCTCAGCATGTTCTGACTCCTCCTTCTGGGTGCCAAGACGTTCCCAGGAACGGGCTAGAAATAAAGGCAGAGGCAGCTTCTTGTTTGCTTTGTGCCCATACTCAGACATTATGCAATTTCTATGGCTCCTAATAGATGCAGGAAAAGACACATTAGTGTCTTTTGTGTCACATTTGTGTCAGGAAAAGACACTGGAAATATACATTAGTTTTTATGTTCAGAGTGCCTGATATTATTATTTTTATTATTTTATATATGATATAAATATATGTATTTATATAATGTATATATAAATTATACATATTAATTATTTTATCATTTACTAAGAACTAGTATTTAAATTCCATTTTACGCATCCATTTTTTTTATCTTGACTTTTTTTTTGGTCAAATAATTAAACCATATATCCCTACATTATCCAAATCACTTGTCATCAATACACTTTCGACTAACCTTGGTTGATATTTCCTAATATCAAAAACAACAATCAACCATCATCATCACTCTACAACCATCCCCAAACAGACATAGAATTAACCCCAGAACTACCCCCCACCCAGTAAACCAAACAAAAATACAAACCATCATGATAAATCATTGACCAATAACCCACCAAATTTTACATTCTTGTAGCTCATAGAAAGCATGACACTGAAGATGTCAAGATAACCAAGCACGAGCTGGAACTCATGCTTGGATATTTTCTTGCAAGACAGTGCCCAAAGCAAGGATCAGAACAGTCCTTTGTATAGAAGGGAGCATTTGTGGCAGTGGTTTCTTGAACATTGTTGTTAAACAAGCAGGAGAGTGCTGCTTTAACCTCTTAAAGCCCTCATTTTGCAGGCAAAAAAAAAAAATCCTTCAAGGCCCCATAATTTGGTTAACTACTCAGGCCTGACACAGAATCCTTGGAGACGTCATGAAGAGGCCTTCATTCTGCAGCAAACAGATTGGCACTGCAGTGATGATAATTGTAATTATCATGAGCATAATAAATAAATGCAATGCATTTTCTAGCTTTAGGAGACTGAGTAATCTGGCAAACAGCTTGCTGCACTCTATCACACAATAATGATATTCACTGCCAGCCCAGGAAGTTTACCTAGGGGCTGTGACTCATGTTTGTTTTGAAAGGCACAGCATTAAAGGCCTGTGAGTTATGTCTGTTGTGAAGAACACTGCATTTAAGTAATTACAAATGCAAAACTAAAGCAAATCCACCAGGCAGAAAAAAAAAAAAAGAAAAAAAAAGAGGCAATTTAATTGATCTCCCTGTTTCTCACACTTTCAGTCCTGGTTTTTCTTCATAAAATTTTTGCCACCGGGGTGGTTTTGTTGGGATGGTTTGATTTCTGCTGCATTTTCTGGGGTCATTTCACTTCTCTGGTCACTGGCTGACTTTCACTGTAGCATCAGGGTTGCTCTGACTCTGGGAGCCAGCCCTGGATGAGCCTGAATTTGGGGAATGCCAAGGTTTTTTCCTGCCCTGCTCCTTGGGCAGATAAACTGTGACAGAAAAGGGAAGTGAATTCCTGGGGATGTAGGAGGGAGGTGTCAGGGACACATTAAACATGCATTTGTCTGAGAAATTGCAGATGTTTAGCTTTTTATTCAAAGATAGGTTATTATAGGAATGGTTTCTCCTGTTGTTTCTCTCACCTGGAGGTTGCTCCATCAGCAAACAAAAGGTCACCTTGGAGCTCAGAAGATTTCCAGTGCCAGCGTCCTGCAGTTTTTCCTGCTGTAACAAGCACAGGAAGAATCCTTAAAAAAAGGTGCAAAACCTGAAAAGACATTAAAATCACAGATAAACAGTTAGTTAAGTATGAATGGTAGAAGAGAAATGCTTTAGTACAGACTCTAATAACCAAGAGGAAAATATAATTCTAAGTATTTTTAAATTTTTTTTTCTTTAAAAGTTGCTCCCTGGACATGTTGTATACAGACCACTGAAAAATTCCCTTTTGCTTCTGATTCTGCAAACAGTGGGGTAGGCACTTAGCAGCTTTCCTGAGCTGGGACTAGAGCAGGGAGTAAATGATAACTCCAGCCATTCCTTGTGTGCTGAACTGTAGGTTTTCCTGCTGTGGTTCCTGGAGCTGTGGCAGGCAGAGGGATGCCTGACCCATGGACTCACTCCAGCAGCTTCTCCTCCCTGCTCTGTGCTCCTCCAGCCCGTGCCACACCATCCAGCATGCCTGGGATTTCACCAGGGGCATGACTTTGCAGATAAACTGGGAGATTTATATTTTTATTTTATCAGCAAACCCTGTTACCTCTGCCAGCCTTCTAATTTCTCACCCAAATGCTGTTTAGAATTACTGTCAACCTTTGCTATTGCCAAGCTTTTAGTCAAGATGAGTCAGGCTAAAATAGGCATCAGAGAGCAATGCGTAAGAGTTTGGAAAATAAGTTAGAAATCTTTCACATTTGCCTTCTAGCTTTGGAGCTGTTCACAGCACATTTGTTTGGCTCTTCCCTGCAAACTTTGGAAAAAGAAGTGAGTGAAGGCAGTGTTATGGAATCATAGAATCCTAGAATGATTTGGGTTGGAATGGACATGGAAGATCATCCACTCATGCCATGGGCAAACCTTCTACTAGACCAGGTGAAGTAGAGCCCGTCCAACCTGGCCTTGGACACTTCCAGGGATGGGGCAGAGGTTACCCACAGCTTCTCTGGGTAACCTCTGCCTCACCACCCTCATAGTCAAGAATTTTTTCCTAATAATCCTCTCTAACCCTGCTCCCTCTCAGTTTGAAGCCATTCCCCCTTGTCACTCCAGGCCCATGCAAATCTTCTCTCTCCATCTTTCTTCATGGCTCCCTTCAGGCACTGAAAGGCCACAATTAGGCCACCCCAAAACTTCTCTTTTCCAGGCTGAGCAATACCAATTCTCTCAGCCTTTCCTCCTTGCCTCTTAGACTTGAGGCATGGTGCAAAATCCCCAGGCTGACCAGGGAAAGCTGAAAACTGCTCTGGATCTGGGTCCCCCACTACCTCTGACATTGACAACAAACCCCCATCAAATATGGCCATGGCCCAGTGGCTCCATTTCAGCTCTGTGACCTGTTCTTCTTCCAGGTCTTTGTGATTTCTCAAGGTCTGAGCTGGTGTGTTCCCTTCCTGCATTAAGAAAGATACTCCGAAATCCACTTGAATTTTTTTGTGCATTCTCACATGCACAAAACTAGGTTATATTCAAATGTTATATAAACTATATTATACATACTCTAACTATGCTATTTTTTTTCCCCTAGTGCTTTAGAACAATTAATTTGATGCCACATCTTAGGTTAGGATTTACTAGAGATGTCCAGTGTTTGGTATGTGCAGCCTTCCTTCTCTCAGAGAGGCTGACATGAATCTATGGGAATGCTTTCAGGAGCATGATACGTTAGTATCATTAATGTGTGATAATGATAATTATCATTAATTCTGCATATTGCATTATCTATGCAACATCTTATTCATTTTGATTGTATTCATTTAATATAAAACACTGAGAAAGTTTAAGAGTTGCACAGGTTAAGGGCTGGAGTAACCACTGGAAGTTCACACAGAATAATGAATTGTCTCTTGTAACCAAGGGATGCTGTCTGCTTAACTGTAGTGAATGTGGAGTAATATGTACTAAAAGCAATAGTTCAAAAATACATTTCCAGTTTATTGGATGGGAGCTCAATAACAATCCCTTGCTGTGTGTTTTGATTCACTGTTCCATTATGGAAACTGCCAATTTCTCTGCCAAAGCCTTGGCTCAGAAGATTCACAGTTGATCCCCGTGAAAAACAGGTGATTGGATTTTACTCTCATTATCTTGCCTCTAGTCGTGTTGCTTTAAAAATATGATTCTGGCAAAGAAGGAAGGAGAAAGGATGGAGTTTAAAACTACCCTTAAGCATCAGAAATCAGAAAGAGACTTCTTGGGCAGGAAAATGGGCAATATTTGCCTCTGGAGCAGTTGATGCTGGCCACTGTCAGAACCCAGAGGCTGAAACAGGAGGGCTTTGGATCTCATCAGGTTCTTTCTTCTGGTAAAAGAATTATCAAAGGGATAAAGACCTAAACCCAACACTAAGATATCTGGGTAAATAAAACTCAGTGTAGAAATAGTACAGGCTGGAGGAGAAGCCAGAGAAGGAAAAAATTATTGGCATGGAGAAGGGATTTAAGGAGGACAGATCTTCATTACCTGTTCATGTGGAAAAAACCCCAAACAGACAAATTAATGACAAGAGAAGAAAACAGCTGAAAATGCATGTGAGTCTTTTTGAGTTTGTTGGCAAAACAAGAACTGCCTGAGACTTTTGATAACATTCACTGTAGACTTTTAGCAAGAAAGTTGCAAAGTACTGCAAGAAGCTAATGATATGCTAATTTTTAGAAACTTTAATAGGTTTAACCCCAGAAACTTTAAACTGGCTCATTCATTTGATATGAATTCCAGGAAGATTTCCAGAAAACCTTTTGCTTCACCTTGTGTAAGGCAAAAATTAAAATGTGGTTGTGTAATGCTGTCTCATCCAACATTCCCTCCAGGCAGAATAAGTATTCTCCAACTTCATAGTTTTTAATAAAGCAAGAAGTCACTGTTGATGTGATTTACTCTGATTTCTGAGAGGTATTTGAAAGGTCCTGTGGGCCCCTTTGATAAAAGAAACACCAGTACAAAGGCAGCAATCTCACAAAGGTGGGTTAAAATTGTCCTTGTTCTTGGAATATGGGAGCAAATACAGGTAGTAAGGATGTTAACATCAGTTTTTCCAGGAATCTGCTCTTGGTTCAGTCTGTTAAGTATCTTCAGAGCTAATAACAACAAATCCCAGGTGAGGACACAGCCATGCATAAACAGAAAAAAAAAAAAGAGCTGGTTATGATACAACCCTGCCTCTTGAGGAGCAGCATTCATGTGAACAACATGGATTTTACAAATGTGACATGCCAGGGCACACATCCAGGGACAAAGGATGTGGCAGGAGGATGGGGCAGCACATTCCCGAGGCAGCAGCTCTGGAGAGGAGGCAGAAGCAGGAGCAGGTAATCCATCAAGCATGAGCTGTGCTGCAGAGGTATTGCTAAACAGCAATGAAAGAAGGAGGCAGGGGGCAGGACTCCTGATTGTTAGAGATCACCCTGGGAATGCCATCTGCTGCGGTGTCAACACCTTGACAAAGGGATGTTGACAACTCGGAGGTGATGAACCATGTGAGGTCTGTGCCTCAGCAGAGGGGAAAGGGGCAGCTCTCAAATATTAGTCAAGATAATAAAAAAATACAGCATTTGGAGTATTAAATGCTTCAGTCTGGCTTGAAGTTTCAAAGGTACAGAATTCCTGTGGCTGCTGTGAGCATAAATCAGATTTGCAGGTGCTCCACGCCTCTCGGAGCGTTTCTGCTTAGGAGCTTAGACATGAAGCCAAGAACATGAATTTTATTGACTGGCTCTGAAATTCTTGTTTGGAATCAGGGAATATCGACAGCAAGCTGGTTTTGTCACACACCTTGAAGCCATCTCAGAAGGATCTCCCTGTTTTTCAGCTAAAGGCACATGGGATCACGTTGCAGTAAGGTAGAAAAACCATAAAGAAAGGCTTCATAAAATCAAGCCTGCTCTCCTGGAATCGGTGGCTGGCCTTGTCAAAGCTAGCATTTTGCAAGTTCCCATGTGAAAGCAATCCTGTTTTGAGCAATTTGTTAGTATAACACTCTATGCCTGGCTAAAAACCAACTTGCACCTGCATAAACTGGTTTTACACCATTAGATAGAAAAATGAAAATTATCTTTCACAAACAACTTCCTTATACATATACACTGAGAGTTTGAGTGACCAATCAATACAGAATAATAACTTGTTACTAACCAATGAAGTAATTGGCAAAAAAATACTGACCAATTGGAGTCCCACGCGAGGTCTGTAAAACTGGATGAAAAGGAGTTATGTGAATAAAGAACAGCGTTTTTCCACCATGAAGAAAATGGAGTCCTGGTGTGATTTATTCTGATAGGATCCTACCAGTCATCCTTGCCTTAGCTGTGTGCACCTTTCCACAGAGGGACTGACCTGTTTGCTCAAGAAGCCCAACATCAGCTCCAGCAGAGCAATCTGCTTCCTGTGCCAGGCTTCCAAGCTGAGCTGAACCCTGCAACTGCAGCCTTTCCTCTGTGCTCTGCCCAAGCCTGGAGTTTTCATCTGAATATTCCTGATTTTGGGGAAATGCTTATTTGTCTTGGGGTCCCAAGCTGTCTCAGAGTCTCCGTGGTCGAGATGACACCAAGGTGTTAGAAAGTCTCTTTTTCCCAGCCCTGCAATCCAAAGAAGGAGTCAGAATTCTTTGGCTGTGGTTTTCAAGGTTGTTTACTCTCTCTTATCTAATACATTCTTTTTCTGTCCTGCTGAGATCTGTCCAGCAGGTCAATCCATGGCACACTGCACGCCGCAGAGTGATGTTAGTTTTTTATACTAAGAACTACGTGTACTTTATTCACAATAATTTTCCAATACCTATCACCTACGTTAGACAGTCTGTCTCTACTCTAAACCAATCCAAAAGTGCCACCATCACAGCAGAAGATGGAGGCTAAGAAGAAGAGGAAGGACAAGACACGCCCAAATCCCTCCATCTTGTCTTCTGAACCCCCATTTTAAAAACCCCAAAATTCTACTTTTTCACCCTGTGACAAACTAACTATCATTCTACCTAAACTCTTGTGGCTTGTAAATCTTCACATAAAGTTGGTAATTTTCTCCATGGGCTAAAATCAAAGGCACAGGTGTCTTTGGCTCTGTGTCAAGGTCTCTGAGCCCCTCACCGGGGTCTCAAGTCCTCCAGGGCAGCCAGAGGGATGTCCTGGGTTCCAACACCAAGGTAACATCACCAAGGTAACATCTTCAAGATATACTTTGCCAGGATATCCACTTATTAATATGACAGAATAACTGACTATATTTCCTCCCCTCCTAGCACTAAGCAGCAAGACAAGAGAAAATGTCAAGTTTTTGGCCATATTTGACACAGGAGTTCAGCACAGCTTTCTGATTTTTTTTTTCCTTTCAGATACATTTAGCAGCATCTACTCAAGGAGCTGTGCAGAAATTCTGTGAGTACTTTGGCATGTTCTCTTGCAATCCCAACACTGCTCTTTGAGGGAAAGGCACCACAGAAATATTTCAGGTACCGTGCTGCCCATGAATCATGCAAAATGCTCTCGCTCCAGTGAGGGTTTCTTTTGAACAGTTTTTTTTTTCTTCCTGCAATCTTGGACTTTTAAGTGCTTTTCCGAGTTCCTGGTCATGGAAGGTCTGTTCTTAAAATAATATCTGGCAGCAGAAGTGCACACAGAGCTCTCCCTGCAGCTGGTGACAGGTGAGCAGTGACACCTGTGCTGAAGCCATCTGGGCTCAGTGGCAGGGCTGGGACCACACCTTGGGGTGAATTGAATTTCCCCATTTCACAGAGCAGGGGTTATAAAAATGCCATGCACCAAAGAAAGCAGAGAAGTCTTTTATTCAGCTGCTTTTTCACTCGTGTCAGGGGTTGTCATGCATGGGGGAATTAAGCCACACGAAGCAGAAGAGGACATGTCACCCACTGGGGCCACTACAGTGTCACATCTGATGCCTGAATGTCCCCCCCGTTGGGACACGCTGAGGAAAACCAACAAAAATGTAGGGAGATTGCTAAGGAACCACTTGGAGAGAACTGCTAATGAAAGAATGAATCTTTGGTGGCAGATCTGTAAAAAGAGGAATAAAAGTCTTAGCAGATCAAAAATAAGAAGTGATCCTAGCTTAGACAGTAATTTTTTTTTTTCTTCATAAAATGATTTTGGTGAGAAAACAACTTTTTTTCCTGCTGTTTTTAATTTCCTTCAAGGAGCTGTAGGTTTTTTCTAGAACTCAAATTACAGGCAAGTCTTTTCTGCAAATCTTTCCATTTTCAGCACCGAAACCTTTCGTTGTTGAGTGAGGAGAGAGAACATGGAATGAATAGAAATCCAACTTACCTAAAAGTTTCTGAGTGTCAAATTGCATCCAGAAAATCCACAAAACAACCATTTATTCTGGCCAATTTAAAAAAGGAAATATTTTCTCCTCCCTTTCACTCCAAATTTCCAAGAGCAAACCTGTACCACCATGGGGTGAATCATTTGGGTGCCATGAATGTGACAAAGCTGCAGAGGGAGCGACACTGCAGGGACACTGTCCAGGAAAAGGGGCAGTGAGGGTGGAGGAAGGGTCATCATCATCATCATTATCATCACCATCATCATCATCATCATCTGCAATTACTGAGGAGAGGGAAACAGTGTTTTTTACGAAAGAGGGCAACAAGGTGGGAGCTGTAGTGTGGAAGGAGAGAGAAGTACAGGAAAACCTCAGGAAAGGATGGGGGTTGTATCACAATGAGAGTGGGTGTTTCAGCTCTGGGTCGTTATTATTATTATTATTATTATTATTATTATTATTATTATTATCATCACATCATCATCATCACATTATTTTAAAAAGATAAAGTAACGAATTAAAATGTTTCTTTGGGTTAGCTGAGCTCCACTATGAGACACTTTCTATTTTTTTTTTAAATAAAAATACATTCACAACTGATATTTTAAAATCTCCTTCAGATGCTTTCAGGTTGCTTTCCAAGCCCCCAGGAAATCCTGGATGCATCTTTAATGTCTGCTAACAGCCAAGTAAGGGAGCTGAACACATTTTTCAGGTGAGGAACGATCATCAGGATATTACCAGGTAAAGGTGAGAGGTTCAAGCAATCTGGGAAGACTTGTGAAAGTACTGACTCAGCATGGTAATGTTTAGGTAAATGCTACAACAGCTCTTTAAAAGAGAAAAGCGAGACACTTCTTATGTATGACTCACTAATCACTGTCTGTGCTGTGGAGCCTGGAGTACAAATTCCTTTTGTCATGAAAATGCTTGCTCCTTTGATCCCCACAACATCATTAAACAGTTCTAAAGAGTAAGTAAATCTTTTGGCACATTCTTTGCAAAATAAGCGTTTCAGGATTCAGACGCATGTGGGTGTGTTTGTGATGCTGAGGAGATTGATACCGATACAATTTTTAGCA
>NW_005054599.1:472829-477303 GCF_000277835.1 Geospiza fortis | reverse complement strand
AAAGAGGGAGAGAGGTTTTTCCAGCTCCTTTTCCAAAGCAAATATGTCGAAAATTGAAATGTGCAGGGCAGCCATGCGGGATTGCTGCACAGGATTTGCTGGTGCAAATTAAACCTAGTTAGCCTGGCTGTGGATGTAGACCTTCCCTGTTGACACGTGGAATGTTCTTCCCAAAGGGTTTTGAAGACTTTTCTCTTCATTCTACTTCATTTTCTTCATCTCATTATCTTCATTTTATCTTCATTCAACTATCAACCTGATAGTTCAGGTAAAATACATAGATGGTCTTTCTGGAGACCCTGATGCTGTTAAGGATATCTCCAGCACTTTCCCAGGAAAAAACAGGGTTACAGACTGGTGGGTTGTCCCCTGTCTCTTTGAGGAGGACTCAGTGCAGGCTGAAGGCACATGGAGGCTATTTCCTTTATCAGAATTGTGCATTATGGTCATTTTATCACTTTCTCAGCTGCTTTAATACCTGGCAATTGTGGTTTCTTTTCTGGTCCTGTGTACATCAGCCCAGTGCCTGGACCTGCTGACTCTTTGGAGCTCTGCATCCAGAAAATTTAAGGGACAGGGGGCAGATTATTTATCCATAAAGATTTCACCAGCGGTTCTCTGGTATTTATCTATTAACTTCCCAAGGCTTTAGCTAAAATGGGAAGAGCTTAGGAGCTTACTGAAAGAATACTGGGGATCTAAACCATTCAAAGACACATGACTGTTTAGAAGTGTAAGAACAGCATTCTCATGCCACATAGCACTCTGTGTGAAATAAGTTTGTACCCTTCCAACACGCCATCTGGCAGCAAACAGCACATTGGTTTGCATCCCAGCCTGTGATCTTGCAAGGAAAATGAAATCATATGTAATAAAATGCACTTTTAAAAGTCAACATTTTCATAATGATCAGTGAAACTAATGGACTTAAAAGCATTTTCAGTTTTCTATCAGAAAATGTTTTGGTAAACAAACGTCTGCCCTCAGTTGTGATGTGCATATGAGTAAAAGGGATTTATGTCACACTCAGACATGTGTTCTTCATGTGCATCTGCACCTTGGAGTGCTCAGAACATTCAAATTTGCAGTCCTGCCTGAGCTATTGCAGTGGGAGGAATCAGATTATGGGCTTTCAACTGGTACCCAAAATATGGGTGGAAGGAGTTGGATGTTTGAGAGGAAATGGAGCAAGTCTGTTGATTCAGGAAATGAGAAACTGGTTGGAGTGAGATGCAATCACATGCCTGAGTCCTCCTAGAACTGCATCCTCTCTCTTATTTTGATACCTTGAAATTTCAGGGAAGATGATTCATGTCTGTTTTGGGTAAGGCATCTCTCCAATTTAAAGCATCTTCTTTCCCAGCACTGTGATATTTCAACGTGAAAGGAAGTAATAGCCACTTGCTTAAAATTCTCAGCAAATCAGGCAAAAAGCTTTCATGTAGTTGGATAATGGACAAATGTGTATCTTGGAAAACAAACAAGATCAAATACAGGCTGATAGACCGGTTCTTATTAGGTTTTATATGGGGAAATTAGTCTGGCCGCTTGAGAGATGATGAAATGATTAGGAAGAACCTTCTATCTAGCTGCACACATAGGGTTGTAGAGATTTGATTATGTGGAAAATAACAATGGAGGCTCAGCTTTTCAGGGATGAGGATGGGTTAAAATAATTTAGGGAGAAATTGCTGTAATTAAAACCACTCTAGCTGGCGTTCAGTCAGTTTGTGTCCTTCCATTAAGGTTTCATCCTCAAGTTTGCATTAATATTCTCTGTGCCTCATGGTGTTCTAGGAACTCTTTCATTTGCCACTCCATGCAAATTTCAATTCCAGCCTCCCAGTCAGTGTTTTGAAGCACTGGGATATTGAGTAAGTATATAATTCTTAGCTTAGACACTGAACATCTGTTGCCATTTGTGTCCAATTTGTAATTACAGCAGGGGGAGCTGGACAATCGGAGATTAAAAAGATGCTTCTTAATCTTCCACCACATGTTTCTACTTAAAAAGAATAACCCACTGGAGGAATCTCATGGCAGCTCGTGGTGTATCTTCTTCTCCCCTTATCCTTACTCAACTGATCAGCCTTCATTTGATCTCTGTCTGAGATTGCCACAGTCCCTCTGTTTGGACCTGGGAGTGTGTTCACTCAGACCTGGTTCTAGGGCACATTCTGAAGGACTGCATTCCTGGTTTTCAGCAATTAAAATATTGTGCCTTGTGGCATTCCTTTGGCCTCTAATAATATCTTAACACAGAGTGATTTTTACCAGTCATTTGGAGGGAATGGGCACTAGGAGAGCCTGTTGAGATGGATAACACAATCCTCCCTCAAGATTTCTGCCCATGCCATGGAGTGTGCTGGACATCAGACCAGGAGGAGAGTGTGATGTGTATTTCTCCTTTCTCAAGACCAAGCTGTAGATTTTCCAGTGGTATTACTCAAATGCTTTTACAGGAGAGCTAAAAGCAGCAGCTGTGGTGCAGTGAAGGCAGAGCATCAGGAAAAGGGCAGAAACCAGAGGTTGTAGGGTCATAAACATGGCACAGTGTGCTTTGTCTTACTGCAAAGCAACATGACCAACATCCTTTGCAAAAGTTATAATTGCAAATGTTTTACCCAAGAGCTGGTTGCAGACAGTGACTTTTAAGAAGGGGCAGGAAGGAAGAATTAGGTGCCCTTGAGCAGGCTGGATGGGGCTGGGACAAACTGGTCTAGTGGAAGGTTCCCTGGTCATGTCAGGGGGGTTTGAACCAGATGATCTTTAGGGCTCCTTCCAATTGAGAGGAATAGCAGATTTGTCTTTACAAAAAAGCTGTGGGTCTGCTGGGAGATAAAACCAGCACTGGGAAATAAAAGAAACAATGGGGAGGATTTCACTGATTGATGGATGGAAAAAAATATTTGCTTTTACAAATAAACTTTAGGTTTGCTGATAAATGAAATTAGACATTGAAAGATGAAAGAAAAAATGGGGAAGAAAAACGCCTAAATTCCATAAGAATTAAAAATGAAAAAGGAGGGTTATACATTAAAGGGAAATCTCTGGTATCAGGCATTCTGGGCAGTCTGTACCTCTCAAGTGCCTCAGCCAATGGGGAAAGAGAGAAGGGAAATGCAGCCAGGAAATTGGGATAAAAAGGAGTCTGCATCCTCCAAAAATTTGAGAGATCCCAGGGGAATGCCCCATGGCCTCTCCCATTATTCGAATAAAGTAAAAGGACTCCTCTGTCTCTTTTTTGGACATAAAACTCTGATGTTTGTGGATTAATTTTCCAAACACAATCCAAGCCATTCCAGGATTCTCTCTGGAGCAAGAGATGACATTGCAGGAACAGTGGGAGAGGGAAGGGTCACAGCAGTGACATCCTGCAGAGGAAGGAGGGAGGGAGGCTGAGGGTTTACATCCTCTCAGGAGCTGTAGAGACACATTAAAGGAGCCCCTCTCAGGGTGCTGCCCACGTGGACCGGCTGTGTGTCCCTCCCACGGGAGCCTCGTGAGATGCTGCGGGGGTGGGTGTGATGCTGAGTGAGGAAGTTGTGCCTTTTCATTGACTGGAAGAACTTTCTGTCCTCTGCAAGTCTTTGAAAAATGCAAATGCAAAGTTGTAAGAGATTGACAAAGCAGTTGCTGTGTTTCAGTGAGAAGTGTTTCACTCATTTTGTACTTGGGAGGGGAAAATGATTTTGCTGCTGGTTGGAATAGCAATATCCAGTGAGATGTGCCCAGTGTAGAAAATATCCATTATAAACTAATACAGTTTTCATATTTGTGCTGTTGGCTTGTGTGCTTTTCCAAGCACATCCTTCTAGTCTTTACTGAAACTCCAGAAGGTCTATGAGACACTTTCTATTTTTTTTGCTTGTTTGTTGTTTTTATTTTGTTGTTTTTTTTTTTTTTGTTTTTTGTTTTTTAACAGCTAATCTTGTGAAAGATTAATTTTCTTTGGTTTTCTTTAGGACAAAACTGAAATAATTTTTTTTTTCCCCAAAAGAAAATTAACTTGCCTGTCACCTCAAAAGAATTGTGATTCTGTTAGGAATGGGCTTTGGCACTTGAAAGGATTTATTGAGAGGTATTTATGAGACACTGAATTTCAAAATGTCGGATGTATTAGGTTCAGCCCTTAATATAATGACATGGTAAGGTGGTCTGCCAGACTTAGAAGGTTTTGCTAAACTACCACGTTCATTAGCTGCATATGGACAATTAAAGAAGCACTATTTACTTGTTCACTTTAAAATATAAAGACAGATATACCAAAAATATCCTCAGAATTTCTTTAGATGTGAAATTAATAACAATGACATGGGGGAGTACACAGTGTTGGGTGTTGGAAGACAGTCACAAGTAATGCTTCTCCTTTTCCAGTTTAACTGCATTTTACCCCCTCTCCTAGTGCATCTTCAATCCTGGAAAAAGCAAATTAAAATAGAAAAGACCTGGGAATGAACTCAAGGCTTGCAGG
>NW_005054599.1:464651-472817 GCF_000277835.1 Geospiza fortis | reverse complement strand
TTTGGTGGGACCTTTGGCTTTGGTGTGACCTGCAGTGATCCCTGCCCACCCATGTGCTCACCCTCCCTGTGCCTGGGGTTTCTGTCCCTTCTTTCCTTCTCCAGGCAAGGTCACCACGTTTGCCTCAGCACCAAGGGCCTGCACAAACACCTCCTTGAGCTGCTGGCCCTGGAACAATCCACTCAGAGAATCATGGAATCACAGAACCACTGAGGTTGGAAAAGGCCTCCAGAATCATCCAGTCCAACCTGTGACCCATCCCCACCTTGTCCCCAGCCCAGAGCACTCAGTGCCACCTCCAGGTGACACCTCCAAGGATGGGCACTGCAAAGCTCCCTGGGCAGCCCCTGCCCCCGGCTGTGCCCTCCTGGCAGGAGCTGTGCAGAGCCACAAGGGCCCCTGAGCCTCCTTTGCTCCAGCCTCAGCCCCTTCCCAGCTCCCTCAGCCCCTCCTGGGGCTCCAGCCCCTTCCCAGCTCCGTTCCCTGCCCTGGACACGCTCCAGCCCCTCCAGGGCTCTCCTGCAGGAGCCACGATGCCTCAGGGTTTATATTTTTTATATACTGCATATGTAAAATACTTATATTCTTTTCTATTATTCAGATTCTGTGCTGCTTTAGTGTGTGGGTCTGGGCTTCATATTATGGGATGGTGAGCTCTGTGCACAGAGCAGGGAGACAAAACAATTCCTGCTCCAGCTGGGCACCAAGGACAAATGATCCAAATCTCAGCCCAGGAGCACAAACACCGTGGGCTGGAGAGAGAAAAACAAGCAGGGTGGGACTGCCTGGGCTAAAGCTGGAATGGGACAATGAACTGCAAGGTGCAAATGGAGCAGAACTGATCCCAGGGACAGACCCCGTGCCCGGCCGTGCATTTTGGGGCCATTTTGGTTCATCTTGGGTGCAGCCCTGGCTGGGCTCTGGTGCTGCCCAAGGTGCATCCATGGAGGAGATCCCTTTCATAAATCCCTGCTTTATTCTTTAGCTCTGCCCAGCCTCTGCTCTGGGGCAGCCTGCACAAGGCACCAGCCAGAACTGCACCCAGCCCTGGAGGGGCTCTCAGAGCCAGCACAGAGGGACAATCCCTGCCCTGCTCCTGCTGCACACACAATTCCTCACCCAGCCCAGCTGCCAGGGGCCTCTTGCCCACCTGGGCACCCCTGGGCTCGTGTCCAGCCCCTGTCAGCAGCACCCCCAGGGCCTTTTCCACTGAACCACTTCCCAGCCATTGCACCCCCAGCCTGGATCATGAAATTAGAGCAACTTCAAGGGGCTGAAATGGAAAAACAGCAGCATACAGGGAGTTCTGGTATGTGTCAGACCACTTTAGTGAGGGACACATCAGGGAAGCTGTTCCTCACTGGTTAAATTCTTTGTTTTCTCCATCCAAGGTAAACACCAGACCCTTTGACACCATGAACCAGCCCTGGCCAGGTGAGTTTAAGCCTGTGGAGCATTTCTTGCCTGAATCAGTTCTCTGGTTCCAGCAACACAGTGTGTGGAGCAGCAAAATGCAGACATTGAACTTGAAGATGACAGATTATTTACAGAAAATGTGTGGGTGTGTGGCTGTGTGTGTTTGTCTGCAGTTTTTGTGCTGCTGAAATGCCAGTGGCCGTTTCTCTACATTTATAAACTTTGCAGAGCATTTAAACCATCCACAGGAAAACATGGGGAGGTTTAAGAGTTAGCAAATTCATGACCTGCATGGTTCTGGATGTAGCTGGCATGGCTCATTCCCAGGCCTTGTTAAATTTGCTTTCAGTCAATACTGAAAAAAATATTCTTTTGTTGCACCATTGTTGTTTTCTTGGTTTTCTAATTATTCACTTTTTGACTTCTTTGTTTTTTCTAGAGCATATTTTTCCCAAGAATCTCCCACCCACCTAAATATCACAGAACTCTGATTGCCTCAAAAATATTTCAGGAGTTTTTGCTGGAAGCTTACATTTTTTAAGGAGTTGTATAATACATTTTTCCATCTTTTATGGCATCTTCAGAAAAACATGTCAGGAGAAACATACTTAACGCAGTAGAATTTAATTATGCATTAAAGTGCATCAAAATCCATGTCAGCCTCTAGGACCAGAATAATGGTACAAGCATCTTCACAAAGATTTACTGGATTTTGCCAATATATGTTTCTTAGAGTAGCCTGTGCTACTCTGTTTTGAACATGCATGAAATCTTTATTTGTATGAGTTCTTCAGTCACATTTACTCTTGTCTGTATATTAAAAAATGAGAGCATCCCAGCAATGTGATTTCTTGCATTTATCTCAAAGTTTATGATGTAAATTTTGTGACAGAAATATACCTAGAGTACTTCCAGAACAACAGACATTATTGGAGCTTGATTGCATTTTCTTCTTCCCTTTACTTTAAAGACCTCCTTGTTTTAGTGATCTGTGATTTTTTGCTTCAGTGATAGTGATTTATATTACAGAATCATTTACTGCCAGTAATGGGTATGTAGGTGCTCACAATCCTTTTGATCACTCTAAACTGAAGAAATCCTCCCAGTGGAAGATCACAAGGAAAAAGCAAGTTCTAGTTTTCCATGGATACATCTGCCCTCACTAGGTGGTGGCCTGAGTTCAACTTATCCAATATTGTGCAGAACATTTGTGGCCAGAGGTAGACTGGGACCCTGAGTTTTGGTTTTCCATGTTGCCCACAGCAAGGTTGTCCTATGGAGGGGCCCAAGGGTTGTGTAGTTGTGTTATTTCACAAAACAACTGTTTCAACATGATAATATCCTTTCATTTTATGATTAAATGGGCCCAGTTTTTAAAGTGCAGAATGTGTTGTCTGCCCTTTTTTCCTCCTAAAGATGCTTTTAGAAAATGACTGCAAATTCTTGCAGAGTGATTATAGAGTGACAACTGCAGGAAACCTCCAGCTCTGCACAAAAATGATTGATGGTCAGTGGTGGACACCTGCATTTTTGTGCCCCTCTAGAAATGCATTCACTCAATCTCAGGGGCATTCATTTAATCTAAACTGCATTTTGCAAACTTGAGCACACTGCTCAAGTTGAAGGGAAGTAGGTTTTTTTTTGACAGTATTCATTTGTGGGAATAGTGTATAACATGGAATGTGTATTACTAAACCTGTCTCAAAGTAGAAAGATCTGGACATTTGCTGAAGATCAGATGTATTCTGAAGTCCTGTTCCTTAAAATTCAGGTAAAAATAGCCAAGCTCTTCCCTCACAGACACCACTTAATTTGTTCACTCTCAGTGACAGTCATTTAGTATTTCAGGGGCTGCAGAACCTGCAGCTTGTATCTCTTTGGAGAAGAAAATTTTATCTTCTGTCTCATTAGCTTCCTTCCAAGTTCATAATTTTTTTCCTGTGCCAGGCAATATTTGCAAAGCTTCCAATCTCAGAAATTCCTTATGGCTTTCAGAGTGCTGTTGCTGTTTCAGGGTGTTTTTCCATTGACTCCACCAGGCTCTGCATCAGGCCAATAATGGCTATTTGTCAGCGTATCCAGGAGTTCTATTGACCTGTACCATGCCAAATTCCATCAGTGTGTTTGCAATTCCCAAGCTTTTTGGCACGGTAAGCGCGTTACGTCGTTGGCGACGCTCAGAAATTGCAGTTTTGTGGTGCTAGGAAAATAATCATAATAATTGTATATTTCCTATCTGCTAATGGGAAACATGAAGTTCTTTTAATGAATCCATAGGCTGCTGTTCTGATGGGGGCATTTGTCTCTCCACCACCCCCCCCGCCCTAACAAAATGGATTTTCTGACATTTCTGTGACCTCTTAGAGAAAGAATTAGGTGCACAGTTACCAAGCAACAGAAAGTCAGGCAACACACTTTTGAAGCCCTCTAATTGCCCATAATGGTAAGAGCAGCATCCACGTTCACAAAAGCTTCATATTCTTGGTACTTACTCTGCTGCAGGAACTCATTTACCTTTTATTGCCAGCATGGTGTTGAGCTGTAACCACCAAAGGAGGAGGTGGAAGTCTGAAGGTTCTGGAGCCTTGGAGCTGCTGTGCATATAGAGGGCCATAAGGATTGTCATTTTCACAATTCATGCCTCACATTTCACTTATCCAGAATATTTTAAGTGCTTAACTCGCAAGAGAGAAGGCACATTCATCTCTACAATGCTAAAACCTAAGTGAAGGCAAAAAAAAAATAAAACTTACAAAGTCTTTCAAAGATTTAAATGAGAGACCAAAGAAAGGCTTTAAAGCACAATGTATTCTGACAACTTACCCTCTAAGGATTTAAAATGACATGTTTCATGAGTCACACAATGAAATCTCTGTGGGGGGTGGGGGAGAAATACATGAATACATGTTTGAGACTTTGAAGGGTTTTGGTTTTTTTCTCCTCCAGCTTGTGCCCTGACTGCATGTGAGGAGTCAAACTGTCCCCTCCTTGCATGGCATATCTGGGACACTGAGTGCCACTCCTTCCTGAAGCTTTTCCAGGCTTTTCCATTTTATCCAACGACTGTAGCAGTCTCCATCCACTTTTCACAACCTGCTTTCCTCAAGGGGGAATCGGAAAGTGTTTTTCTTCAGGCACTAAAGAAAAGGAGACCATCAAGAGGGGACAGTCCAAGTCCTTGCCACTGGATATTTTGGCTTACTTGTGGAGGATGGTGCTGGGACAAGTGACAGTCACTGACTCCACTGTCCTGGGTGGGAGAGGTGATGTGTCTGTTCTCTGGGTGTCAGTGATCTAATTTCTCCAGCAAGGAGTAATTTTTGTGTTCAAAAAAGGCTTCTTGGTACCTCTGTGTGTGCTTTCATTTATTTTCAAGCATACACACATTGTTCATCAGAAACAAATAAAGCTCTAGAGCTTCCTTCTCATGTCATTTGCACTGGAGTTAACTCTGGCAAAGTTAATCTGTGACGGTGTTCACAGGGGTCCCAGGATGAGGGAAGAGATGAGGATTTGACTCCATGTTTCAGAAGGTTTGATTTATTTTTTTATTATATATATTACATTAAAACTATACTAAAAGAATAGAAAAAAAGGTTTCATCAGAAGGCTAGCTAAGAATGGAATAGAAAGGAAAGAATGATAACAAAGGTTTGTGGCTCGGACAGAGAGCCGAGCCAGCTGACTGTGATTGGCCATTAATTCCAAACATCCACACGAGCCAATCACAGATGCACCTGTTGCATTCCACAGCAGCAGATAACCATTGTTTACATTTTGTTCCTCTCAGCTTCTCAGGAGGAAAAATCCCAAGGAAAGGATTTTTCATGAAAAGATGTCTGCGACATTAATCAACATTATATTGGCATAAATGAAGACCAGGCCAGAAACTTCAGCTTTTGATCCCAAGACATAAAGAAAACTGTGAGCTAAACTTGACACTGTGAGCTAAGCTTGGCACTCTGAGCAAGAATGAGCTGTCCCTTCAATACATTTTTTTTTTCCTTTTGCTTCTGTCCTCCAGCAGAACTGAGGTTTAATGGAGAGGTATCATGGAGTGGAGGTGAAATGGCCAAGGGCTCAGCCATGCAATCTGTCACAGGCTGCAGCTCCAGCCCAGCAAAGCCCAGAGGCATCCAACAGCTTTCAGAGAGTCTCACAAAATTATTCAGTTCTTCAAAATCAGCCATGAATTGCCAAGAAATGTGCACACAGGGTAGGTGGGGACTCAGAATTTTGAACAAAAAGCAGCTGGGGTTAAAGTATCTACATGTACATAGACATTTGAGCTGTGTTTTTCTATTTAGGGCCTTTTTACTTCAATGGCAATGCAATTACCACCATTTCCAGTGGAGTTACTTTGAAACTACTATGTAGCTTCTTGTATCTGTCTAATTAACTTGTCTCATGACTGTAAGTGGAATGTACCACAATTTCCAATGTGGAAGGAACTTCTTTGGGGCCATGTTCTGACAATTCAAGAATTTTTCTACTGTTTTCAGTTCTGAGGGTGGGTATTGTTTGGAGACACATAGTCTGGAGGCATGAGAGGAAAGTGAGAGTTATTGTGTTTGCCTAGTGCCTAAAATGAAGCTATTTTTCCTGGTTTTGGCTAGCCTGTTTTTAATAGGAATTGATCATACTGTGAATTAGAATTTCCATTAGGAACTCCATGCTAGAAAAGTAGAAGTAACTCTGGCTGAATTTGGACTTTTATCTCTGTAGAGTCTCTTAGAGCATGTTTATGCTGAGTCTTGCTGTTAATATGGAAATATAATTTACAATTATATTAACTCCTTAAATCTTACCCACCTTTCTATTATTATAAATTTAAATATTAACAATGTAATCAGCACTACTGTTGGTAGATACATAAGACATAAATATCAAGGCCAGGTTGACAGCTGGGAATAAGATTGGAAAAGCAAAGTTGTTGTGGAAGACTGCAGAAAAGTTCCCATACTAATATTTTTTAAAATTTTTCCCTATTATTGCAAGAGTTGTGGAAGCAAAGCTGATATCCAGAACATCTCAGCTGAATTTTGTGTAACACCCTGCTATCAACAATAGTTGTCTCAGTGTTTTGATAGCAGAAGGCCATGCAGATGTGGTTCTCTAGGAATGATATAAGCCTTCACAGGAAGTTTGCTTTTAAAAAAGATTCATGTGCACAAGCATCTCTTGCAATACCCTAATGAAGGCCAAAAAAAACCCAAATCCTGATGAAAAATTGCTATTGACTCCAGTGAGGGCAGTGAGACAGTGAGAGAATAGTGTAATAGCTGGATACCTTCATGACAGAGGCACCCCTGGAGAAAGATGCCATGGTTCTCTCTAAATGAGCATGGCTTTGTTGGTATGGAGATACAGACCAGAAAAAGAAGAGTTTTCTATTGGAAATGAAGGGAAGATTAAGAATTGGATTTTCATTGTTCGTTTTTCTCCCCAGTCCAAAGGACACAGACATCCATACACGTAACCATCCACATGCGTTTTCTCCTCTTTGTGAAAGTTTTGTAAGCCTAAACCACTGCTTTCCCCCTTTCTCTAAACATGCTGCAAGGAGTAAGTCCAACAGACCTCTGATTTTTTTTCCTCTTTGTGGTTAGCATTAGACTGCACAGCAGAATATTAACCATCTGCCATGAATTTTCTTCACTATTACTGCAGCTTTGATAAAGTCCCTGAAAGATTATGACTGGAACTTCAATTCCCCCAGCTCACATCCCCGGACATTTCTATGTAGGTTACTTCAGAACACTGAAATTCTGTGTTCCAGGCAAATCCTGATTGCAGGGTTCCACCTCTACACCTCAATAAATTACATGGGTGCCCCTCGGTCACCTGCCTTAGGAAAGTGCCAGAGGAAATGATCTCTAGGGAGAAATTCCCCTTTCTGGTGCACGTGGGGGAAACAAGAAGTGCATCATTTAGAAACAAGTTGAGTTATCTACAGAGTTAAACAATTCCTTTCTGTGGGCAGCAGTGGTTCACTCTGTCCTCACAGTGTTTTCAAGGAGGAGCAGGTCAGACCCTCATCTCCTTTGCAGCACAAACCCACCTGGGAAGTTTTCTATCTCTGTCTCCCACCTTGAGGGCCTTTGGCTCTGATCTAGACACACCCTTTTATTCCCCCCTCAATTCAGGGTGGAATCTAGAGCTGTCAGTAGAGAAAAATATGAAAACATCTGTCATTCTCAAATTCCAATCTCCTTTCTGCTGATGGCACTTCTGGATTCTGGACTAGCAGCCCTCAGCATCTCACCCTCTGCAGGCTTCTTCTCTAGCTCTCAAAAATAGAAAATTGCTCTGGGATTTTTCCTGGAAGGCACCATGAGTTTGCAGAAATGATTGCTGCAGAGAACCTCAACTGAATAGCAACCCTTATGAATGTGCTCAAGAAAAACCACTCCTATATTGCTGTGGAGTGTAACCATAACTGCACTTTATTTATTTCATGAATACCATGCAATATTCCAGGCAGAGATTAGTCAGTCAAGTCAGATGTAGGTGGCTGGGGCTTTTGGCACTTGTTATGCAAATAGCAAACAGCAGTAGTAACTCACTCCTAAAGGTAATGACAACATATATCTGCTGCCTTATTTTGTGCGCTCAGTCTGCTCCTCAGAGCTGTCTGCACCTTGGGGCAAGTGTCAGGGGAAGACTTACTAGCTCCAGCCATGCACATGTAATATTAAAAAGCCAGGGAGCTGTGGATGGCATCTCCCTGCTCACTGCCAGACCCTCCTG
>NW_005054599.1:459035-464447 GCF_000277835.1 Geospiza fortis | reverse complement strand
GTAGCTTGAGACTGTGTCCTCTTGTTCTGTCAGAGACCGATCCCACCTGTCTACAGCCTCCCTTCAGGAAGGTGTAGAGAGCAAAAGAAGTTCCAGAGAGCAAGAACATCCTCCAAGATCATCACCTCCAAGATCATCGAGTCCAACCCAGCCCCAACAGCTCAACTGAACCCTGGCCCCCAGTGCCACATCCAGGCTTTGTTAAACACACCCAGGGATGGGGACTGCACCCCCTCCCCGGGCAGCCATTCCAGAACTTTCTCACCCTTTCTGTGAAAACCTTTTCCCTGCTATGCAACCTGTATTTCCCTTGGTGCAGCTGGAGGCTGTGTGCTCTGGTTGTGTCAGTGCTGCTGGAGAAAGAGCCCAGCCCCAGGTGAGCACAGGCACCTTTCAGGAGCTGTGCAGAGTGATGGGGGCAGCCCTGAGTCTCCTTTTGTCCAGGCTGAGCAGCCCCAGCTCCCTCAGGGGTTCCTCACAGGGCTTGTGTTCCCAGCCCCTCTCCAGCCTCGTTGTCCCCTCTGGATGTGCTCAAGCAAGGAACAGCAAGGAACAGCCTTGTTATCCAGCTGGGGGCATGGCAGCAACACAACTGGGACTGATTGCTGCTTGTCTCCATCTGCTTGGCCCCAAAACTGTCCCACTTTCACCCTCTGATGTCTGGGTCCTGCCACAGATCATCTTGGATCTGCTCCTAACTCTTGAGCGGCAGCTCATGAGTAATTTCTGTGTCTGGCTCTTACAGCCCCACTCCTGGAGGTGTGATCCTGGCAAGGGGGTTTGGGCAGGGGTTCAGAGAGGCTGAGGCAGCAGGGGACTGGCTGAGGTCACTGCAGTGAGGAGCTGTCCCTGGTCCTTGTGGGCTCTGCAGAGCTGGGCTGTGTGCTCAGCACAGTGCTGGGCTCTGGGTGCCTTTGTGGAGCTGTCTGGAACATCCCTCTGGAAAAGGGAGCTTTAAAAGGCAAACTTTGGGTTTGATCACCCCAGGTGTCCCTGTTCCTGGTGGGACACAGAGCCCACAGTGATGGAGGACTGGCCTTTGCAAGGGAACTGACACTATTTCCTGGAAACAGTTTTGTTTTAAGAAATGAAAGCAGTCTCTTCAGCCAGGATGAATGAAGATGAAGGGAAAGGTTTTTGTATTGGAGAGCAACATTCTACAAAGTCTCCATTCCCAGAATTTTTTCAGCTTTGGCAACCAAGAGACTGGGTCATCAGAGTCACAGCAGAAATAAAATGGGAGAAAATGTGAAACTGAGGAGCCTTTCTTTTCCCTTCTGAACTTCCCCATCTCAGGCAGATATGGTTCTGTTTAGCTTTTTCTTTTTCATTTTTTTTTTTTCATGAAAAGTGTTAAGCAGCCAGCTTTTTGACTTTGACTTGGTTTATCCTCAGTGCTTTTGTCTGCTCACCTCAGATCCTTACCAGTCCATGTACTCCCTGCATGGGCTCAGCATCCCTGTCTGGGGACTGGATTTGCAGGGCATTTGCTGCAGACCAGGCTTCCAACCTTTCTGGAACATTCCTCACTCCGTTTCCAAGCTCAGCTGGAGAGCAGAGTGCCTGGCCCTGTGAGTAAGGCACCTTCACCCCTTCTCACTACATGAATTTTCCTGAGGAGAATTGCTCCAAACCTTCATGGGTGGCAGCTTTGCTGTCTCTCAGAGGTGACCTTCAGTGCAGGTTTGGTAATTTTTGTGCACAAGCTCTTGGATAGTGCAAGCTGTCACAGGGTGACCAGGTTGCAAACTCCTGGGTGCTCCAAATTAGTTTTTAACACTTCAGACAGATTCTTCAGGTGCTTCACTCAGCTGTTACCTCCATCTCTGAGATCTTTCTGGAATGCTTTGCCAACAGAAAGTAAGATCCTCTAAATAACCTTTTCCTCATCTCCTGGAAGGCCTTCTAAGTAAGAGAAAATGAAAGTATAATTTCTGATGTAATCATGTTCACTTTCTGGATCTGCTTTTACAGATTGGATACATCTTATTGTAATATTTGCCCATAAATGAGAATGAGGCAAAATCCAATCATTTTCAGAAGCAAGACAGGTTTGATTTTCAGGCTCACAATGACCTGTGAGTGCTCAGGCTTGGTGGAAGCTGGGAACAATTTGTAGGAAAGAGATTCTGCAGCAGCTCTTTCTCCTGAAGGCAGGGGTATGATCTGTTATAGTCTGTTCATGGTCTGTAGCAGAAATGAGTGGTTGGATCCACTCTGGATGAGCCATTTCATTTTATCCAAGAGAGGTGCAGAGTTTACTTCTTGTTTCCCCACAGCAGAGAGGGTTGGTGCACTGCCCATTTGCAGGGGATGGGACAGTGCAGGATAATGTGGGGACAGGGACAGACATGGACCTTGTCAGCAACCTCCAAACCTGCCCACAGTCCAGTGGGGCATCACAGTCCAGCGATATTTCACATCAAAGGAGAGCCAGGGCTGGAAAGCTCTGGCTAAAGGCAGCTCCTGCATCCTGCTTTCCCAGGAGTGTGTGCTCAGCCCTGTCCTGCTCAGAGAGCTCATAGATCAGGGAATGTGACTGCATAATGGAAGCTGTGCATGAATGCAGAACTAGATTTATAGCTTCACATTCTTCCCTTTTCTTTGACTTTTTAAAAAATGTTTGGTTGAGCAATACAACGTTTTGAATGTAGTCCTTTAAAAAAGAACCCTGGAAGATTGAAATCAAATCACATGAGACCTGAGTGAGTCTTTTGTAGCAGTTGTCATTAGATTCCCAATTCAGGTCTCAACCACATAAGCCCCATGAATGTCAGGGAGCAGTGACTGCTTTTCCTTCTATCTATTATCCACAAAAAAAAAAAAAAGTCTGGAAGACAGACATTGCTGTGGGGTCATACAGTGTTTGCCAGCTAGAAATGTTTGAAGGATATTTCTTAGATTTTATTTGTGACTTTGGGGAGTGTGGTCACTTAGAGATGTCACTGACAGGGACATAAACTTCATACACTCATGCAGAAAGACAGGATGAGTCATTGGTGGAGACCTGAATCTGCCACCTTACAGCTGAAGTCATAATTTCACGTCTGCAGGGAGTGAAATATTCGACTGGCAAATGATCCCGCATCTAAAATGGGCAAAATATTCTATTGGCCTGCTTCTCTCGTGAAGGTTTGAGACACAGTCTTTGTCTCTTGACTGGAGTCATACACAGGGAAATAACAAGGAATTCCCCTGTTTGTCTGGAATTTCTAGTCAGGAATATCATTTTTTCAAACAGGAGCTCATGTATCTGCATGTCCTGGACACTTGTGGGTCCAAGGAACCCACAAGAAAGATGGAGAGAGGCTCCTTACAAGCGCTTGGAGCGGCAGAAAAGGGGAAATAAAATAATAGAATAAAATAATAGAATCATGTAATCCCAGAATGGTTTGTGTTGGGGGACATCTTAAAGATGATTCAGTTCCAATCCCCTGCCATGGGCAGGGACACCTTCCACTAGACCAGGTTGTTCAGAGCCTCATCCAACATGGCTTTGAACATTTTCAGGGATGAGGCATCCACAGCTTATTTGGGCAGCCTGTGCTAGGGCCTCACCACCCACACAGGGAAGATTTTTTTCCTGATATCTAATGTAAATCTACTCTCTTTCAGTGTGAAGCCATTCCCTGGGTGCTGTCCCTGCATGCCCTGGAAATTGTCTCTCTCCAGCTTTCCTGGGGCTCCTGCAGGCCCTGCAAGGCCACCCTGAGCTCAGGCCAAAGCTTCTCCTGTGCAGGTGAACAATGCCAGCTGTGCCAGCCTTTCCTGCCAGCAGAGCTGCTCCATCCCTCTGCTCATCCTGGAGCCTCCTCTGGGCTCTCTGCAGCAGCTCCAGCTCCTCCCTGCGCTGGGACCCTGGAGCTCTGCAGCTGATATCTCTTTGCTGTGTCATACTAGAAATACAATAAATATCTGACCATGCAGGGGTCACTTGTTCCTGTCCCTGACAAATGGATGCTACTTTTGGAGTCTCTAACAGCTTCCTGGATGAGCATACACTAATAACAAGTGAATCAGAGCAAATATGGGAATAGAAATTCAGGGCAATGCAAAAGAATTCCAAGCAATGTAGAATGAAGAGAGATAAGATTCTCATTCCAAGCAATGAGAATGAAACCAGTCTGTGAAGTCTGTGGCAAATGGGGGGTGGGTGCTGCATGAGCTCCTGGCTCACCCACTGGCACTGACACTGATTTGGGATGTGTGGCATTTGGTCCAGTGCTTTAAAGGTCTAATGACATCTCCTGCTGTCCCAGCTAATAAACAAGAGAGGTGTGGACTGGCTGTGTGCTGATTGCAGTTTATGAAATGAACAGCAGGTGGGAGAGAAGCAATAGGCATCCTCCCAGACCTCCAGCTAACAATGCCACATCTGACAGAGTGCAGCCTGCTGGACTCGAAATCAAACCTTTTACACCACGCTCCTTGGAAACGGGGAGGGGTGGGGGGGGGCAGAGTGCTGGGCTGGAGGAAGGGGGAAGGTGGAATAATGGGATTTGTGTATGAGATTATTTTTGGTTTCGCTCTCTTTAGTCCTTCTTTTCCCATATCATACTCATATTTCTCTGTTCCCTGAGAGTTTTGTCATCTGTTGGCCTTTCCTGGGCAGTCTGCCTCCAGATGATATCTGCCTACCTTGGTGGCAAGGCACCTCCCTGAGTATTCATCTGTCTCTTGCCTCCTGCCTTTATGTTTTGTCAATCTGTTTATTCCAAATCCATTTCTCCGTGCCCCGTCTTGCTCCTGTCCTTATGCCTATCCATCTATCTCCATTAAAATCTGAATATTGAATATCAATAAAAATAACACATCCTGTTTGGGGAGGAGGTCGTTTGGGTGATGCTTTATGACTGACTGTTGATTTGTGGTCAAACTCCACGGTCATAAAAGGGCTGAGCATCAGGCAAATGACACAAAACGCACACATCAGCAATTAAAATCAGCTGTATTATCTGGGCACCCAGCAGGGCTGCCTAGTTAAGGCCCTGCCAATGTTTTGATTATTACAACTCTGTACAAGAATTCACGCTGTTCCTCTCTCCTTACCCCCACCTCTGATACCTGACCCTTCCTCTCTTTCACTGCTGACCCTGTGCTTGGATTCCCCCCTGCACCACGGAGCTTTCCTTCCCTCCCTCATCATCGCAGCGCCACGCAAAATCCTCTCTCCCCTTCTCCTCCCTAAACACTGCATTTCTTAGTGCATTTTCTCCCTTTCAGGAATGCACTGCCGGCAGCGATGTCTTCCTGCCCTTCCAAGTGCCTGGTCCGGCTGAACCTCACCTGCCTCTTCCTCTGTCCCTCTGTCCCTCTGTCCCTCGGCTCATCCCACCCCGGCTCCCCCCTTGCAGGGCGAGGTATTCTCATCCCCTGAGCACTGCAGGCTGGCCGCCGCCCCCGGAAATCCGC
>NW_005054599.1:400597-458973 GCF_000277835.1 Geospiza fortis | reverse complement strand
GGGATTGTGCTGGGCTGCAGCAGCACCTGGGAATTTGCTGGGCTGCTGGGATGCAGCAGCACCGGGGATTGTGCTGGGCTGCAGCAGCACCTGGGATTGTGCTGGGCTGCAGCAGCACCTGGAATTGTGCTGGGCTGTTGGAATGCAGCAGCACCTGGGATTGTGCTGGCCTGCAGCAGCACCTGGGATTGTGTGGAGCTGCTGGGCTGCAGAGGAGCCCTGGTCTGTTGCCTGCAGCCGCATGGACAGGGTGATTTCTGCATTGCCTTCACGCTCGCTGTACGCTCTTGCATCCCTCCTCTCCCTTCTCAACCTTTCCCCCTGCTGCCTCTGCCTCCCTCCCCCAGGCTCTTCTCCCCAACCCTTTCAGTCTCCCTGGATATCGAGCTGCACCACGGGAATGTTCCCTGGATGTGCTGCAGTGTGTATTTGGAGCCACTGGGCCATCTACCACTTACAGCAAATATTGAAAAGACCTCGTGGTGCACAGACTCTGTGGTTATGTTTGAGCACTCACCTGTCTTTGCATCACTGTAATATTCCTTAATTGTAAACACTTGGGCTGCTTTTAATGGAATGATTTCAGAGTGGAAGCTCCAAGGTAGTATTTAATTTAGTGCTGTGGGTTTTTTTGGTGTCTGGCCAGTAGACACTCTTTAAAGTGATTCTGCACCTCTCATTTTTCACTATGAGCGTGGTCAAACACTGTCACAGGTTTTCCAGACAAGTTATGGATTCTCCATTCCTGGAAGTGCTCAAAGCCAGGCTGGATGGGCTTTGAGGAATCTGGTCTAAAGGAAGATGTCCCTGTCCATGGCAGG
Organism: Geospiza fortis; assembly: GCF_000277835.1. Classification (NCBI taxonomy): domain Eukaryota; kingdom Metazoa; phylum Chordata; class Aves; order Passeriformes; family Thraupidae; genus Geospiza; species Geospiza fortis. The sequence continues at coordinate 458,152 of NW_005054599.1, read as the reverse complement.
AGGCTGGAACTTAATGATCTTTAAGGTTCCTTCCAAACTATTGTACAATTCTAGGATTTTGTGCTGTAATTTCCTTCTGGTTGAGCAGATGCAAAAGGGGCTGGAGAAAAGTACTTCCTGCACCCTCTTTGTGGACATGTCTGGTCATGCAGTGAATCAGGGATGGTGTCACCTAATCCAAGGCAGGAAATGCCATTTGAGACTCTCCAGGGTATCCAAAACACCAGCCAGCAGCTGGAAGATGTGAGGCAGGCCCTAGAAGGGGCATGTGTGGGGACAGTGACTAAATGAACTCTTGCTGCTGAATCTTGCAGTGAGTGTCAAAACCAGGCTGTCCTGAGAACACACCCAGATCCCATTCCTCCTTCCCACCTGGTAAGGAATTCTCCTGCAAGGTGCAGGAATGGGCAGGTTCAGGTTTTTCAATTGCTTTATTCCTCCATACTAATTATTTGCCTTCCAACTACTGGTCCAATGGTTAAGAGAATGAGGAGGAGGAAACCTTTGAGATGTTTTGACAATCTTTGGATGGATTAGGAGGAAATCTAGAGAAAAGCCACCTGCCTCCCAGAAAAAACTTCTGCAGTCTATGAGATTTTCTCCTTTATAATACCCTGTTAACTCTCATAATTTTTGTTAAATGATGGTCATTCTTGCTGACAGACCAGTAGAAGAGAAAATTGCACCAGCTTGTGCTGCCTATATGTTGCATGAGGAGGGATTTTACTTGGTGTCTTGCATGAAATGCAGATTTTTGCATGGAATAGTACAAAATAATATTTTTAATGGGTGAGTTCCAAACTTTCAACTCATGATCTGACTTGCTTTAGACATGTATCTTACCTAACACCTACCTATGGATATAATTCTCTGGTAGAAGTTTTAGAATTATCCAAGGTAATTAAAGAGGAAAACCAAGGGGAAAAAAACCCCTTTTGATTCTCCTTTTTCTATTGTCTAGTGTACAAAAAAATAAAATCACCCAGGCAGCTGCACACCCCTAACTTTGTAATTGCTGGAAATGAGTTCTGCTTACCTAGAGCATTGCTTCCATTTCCAACCACTTGTGGCTATCCTGGCCCTGCTGGAACCAGTGACAAAATTCTAACTAGCTACAGTGCTGTTGGATCCAATATTCATGGCAAATACTTATGCTCCAGATGGTTAGGAAGATTTTAATTTTCCATGTGCGTTATTTCCATGTTTTGTGGATTTACAAGCATATTTTGCTTGAATCTGTGGTATTTGTTTTACTGTGACAGTGAACAGTAAATTATGCCTTAAAACTGAAGCTTTCAAAACTCCGAGACCAGCCTGAGAAACGTTTCCTAAAGTTCTCTTCATGTTTGCTTAATGTCTAGCTTTAAAACTGCTTATTTGTGTTTAGTATTGTGTGAGAACAAGCCAGCAAGGTGAGGCTGCTTGCTGAGTCACCACTAAGCAAACACGGGCCTTCCTTAAATTCACAGAATCAGAGAATCACAGAATGGTTTGGTTTGGAAGGGACCTTGAAGATCATTTCATTCTAATGGAAGGCAGGGAACCTTCCATTCGACCAGGTTGCTTAATGTCCCATCCAAACTGGCTTTGATTGACAGGGATTTATACCCCATCAGAACATATTTCAATCATTTATTTTGGTGTCTTTTTCTCCATTCCTTTATGATACAACAGGCCAAATGAGGTGTATTTCTCTTGAAGAAAAATAAAGGTTGGTTTCCCTGTGTGTGATACAAACCTGGACAAACATTTGTTCATGTGCTGCTTGGAAAAGTGAAGTCAGCACCTGACCACAAAGAAAACATGTTAAAAAGTATTAACTGAGGTGGAAAAGCAGCTCCAAGGCACACCTGGCCAAAAGTGTTTGCCACTCCTTTGTAAAGGTATGGCAGGAGCATGGCCTCACACTCAAGGGTGTCAGTGGGGTGAGGCATCTGGGGCTGGGAGAAGTTTTCCCTCCTGACAAAGTCTTCTGCTGCTCTAGGGTGAGTAGGGAGGAGATGGAGGGAAAGGATGAGGAGGGAGCACTGCCCCAGAGGGGGAGATACAACTACTGGAAGAGTGATTCCAAGGCTTAACTGAAGTCCAGGAAGTGGATAAGATGATGGCACAGGGGGTTTGTTGCTTTTACTATGCAAGAGGCTGCATCCCGTTGTTGGGGTACCAGTTGGTTTTTTTGAGTTTGGGTTGAAGGTACTTGAGATGGTAGTTTATGTTTGGACTTAAGTGTTTATTATTTTTATTAGTAAAGCAGTCTTGTTACTGTGAGTTTGGTAGCTTTTTATTAGAAGGCACAAAATGCCTAACAATCTTTTGTTACAATGTTTTTTAAGACTAAACTATCCAATTAAGAACAGACTCCTAGATTATTTTCCCTTTTAACCCAATAACTGATCCCAAAGATCTGCAAGGGGGACTTTTCTGCCCAATTACAAAATGCCACCCAAACCCATGGGGAAGAAGGAAGAAGAAGCATGAAGAAGAAACCCAGGACAACACCCTGTGCCCTCCGTCTTGCTTCCCTACTAAAAATCCCAAAACCTAAATTTCTCACCAAGTGATACACCTACACTACTCTCTGTATAATCTATTTCACACTTTTGTGGATTCCGGTCTATCTTGAAGTCTGGGAAACTTTCTCCATGAATGAGGGTCAGAGTCAGTGCTGCCCTGAGGGCCAGGGCACCCCAGAGCAGACAGAGAAATATTCCTGGTGATCTAGGTTTCCACATCCCATGAGCTAGAAGGGACCTGCCTGGGGAGGCAGGCAGGGAAATGACACTTGGCAGGGCTGTGATCAGCATGCCAGGCACGAGGCAGGAGCCAGCAGCAGGGTGCTTCCAGGAAACTTGCCTGTCTCTGCAACTTTTAGCAGCCTCACCTCCCCTCCGTGGCAGGGACATGAGGGCTGTGCTGATGAGGGGATGGTTGTGCTGATTGGGAGCTCTGGTGCTGAGACTCTTCTCATTGGTGTGCAGGTGCCTGCTAATGCTCCTGGCTGCTGCTTGGGAAGAAGTGTTTTGCTCTCCTTTTAGTTCAGAGGGGTGGCCAAGCACAAAACAAATTTAACATCAAAAACGCGTGTTGGGAGGATCCGAGTTAAGCTAACAAAAGCTGGGAAATATGGGGCTACTTTTAGTTTAATGCTGGGATTTTTACCAGCCTGGGGAGAACAGGGAAAAGGGTAGTCCCAAGGTCACTTCAAATTACAGGGCTTTGTGAAGCATTGCTACTGCTAGCAGAAGAGTTGAGCTGGCAGAGGAGAGTTGCAGAGGTACAGGCCTATAAAATGCATTATTAAAGAAAATCTGAGTGAAATGGCAACCAGAATGGAAAACAGCAAATAATACTTACAGCATTAGAAATTCATTTCAGTTTTATGGCCTATAGCTCGGGTATAAATATAAAGCATTGCATTAAAATTCATGATAACAGATGATAGTCTTCTCCCCTATCTGCACCACTGCAGGCATTGTGCTTGCAAGAGAGCCGTGCTGAGCAATTTGGGGACAGGATTGATAACTCCTGTGGCAGTCAGTGGTGGCTTCCTCCATTCACCACTTCAAAAGCAACCAAGAAGCAGCACCACCATGCCCAGTGACAGCCATCCAGGCAATCCAGGCTGACACCAGGAGTCAGATTGCTGCAGGTGCTGAGCGATGCTGAGAGGAGCTGTGCTGCTGCATGGCAGTGGGGGACAGGGAGGGACATGTCACTGCCAGCTTGTTGATCTTCTGCAATCTTCATGAATTATTTTCTACAGCTGCAATGCATTCTCTTTAAGATTATTCCAGCTGAACTGGACATGTAGCTATGTGAAACAGAAGTAGCAGCAACACAGCTGAGGTTTTGCCACAATTTTCCTTTTAGGACAGCTTTACTAATTTACTAATTTACTGGTTTCCTGGAAAACATCATTAAAATAGTCATGGGATGGGGATGAATGGTGTAGCTCAGTATGTGGAGGGCAGGGATGGATGTAGCTGCGTTTCCTGTGGCTCCAAGTTTGAGCAGCAGTTACTGTTCCTAAGGTGTAAGGACAGCAGGGGTAATGTGTTCAGCAGCCTCTGATGGGACAGCATTGCTCAGTCAATTGACAGCTTTGAGAAACTTGCCTGAGGTATTTATTATATTTCAACAATATTGTAAAATGTGTTTCATATCCCAACTTCATGATTACTGGCCCGAGCTCCAAGTTCATGTGATGTTTCTTGTGAAGCTAATGTGCAGCACAGAGCTATTTTGCATTAGAATACTCTTTGATTTAGCAGTGTGAGCAAAGTGCTGCTGTAGGGAATACCTGAGCTGAGGAGTTATCTGAGTTTTCTTTCTCCAGAAAAGACAACAGTGTTCTTCAAAAGACAATGAACATTTTGTAGTGAACATTTTGTGAGACACGAATGGCATTAGCATTGTGATTTGGAGAGAGAGGAAAAACTCACAGCTCTGATTGTGGTGGTTTAAGGCTGTCCATGCCTTTACACCTCCAGTTTCCTGTCCAGATTCACTGACAGATTGCCCAGAGAGGGTGTGGAGTGTCCCTCACTGAAGATATTCCAAAACCATCGGGACATAATCCTGTGCCTTGTGCTCTGGGATGGCCCTGCTGGAGCAGGGAGGTGGGACCTGGTGACCCAGGGTGGTCCCTCCCAGCCTGACCCATCCTGTGATTCTGTGACTCTCAGTAGATATCATCCCAAGAGAGCTCCAAAGAATTATTTACTAATTTAATTTTTACTTAATTTCTCACAGCAGGCCACTGAGGGTCTCTGGAAAGCAAAGCAGCTCTCTCCTGCCTGTGCATGATGTGCCTGCACAAAGCTTTGTGTCTTTGAATCAGTGTTTGATGTGATAAACTCACATTGATCCCTGTCAATCCATGCATTTTACTTACTCCATTCACTGAGGAAACTTCTAACGGTCACCAGTTTTGTGAGGATGTGTTTAATGCCATAAATAAAAATATTTAGCAGTGCTCATCAATGGGATGAGCTGCCTGGAGGATCTGAGCTCCAAAGGGGTGGACAGCAGCGTGCTGAGGAGGAGACAGTGGAAATGCCAGCACTGGCTGCCTCCCTGGCTGTGCAGCTGGGTGCATTTCCCACTGGACAATGCTCCTTTCTGGGAGAGGGACAGGAGTGAGCTCATCATTCAGGGGCTGCATTCAGCAGCACACAATCCCCAGTGAGTCACAGCTGAAATGATGGCAGGGCAGGAAATCACAGCTGCCTCCTGTGCAGTTATCAAATATTCCCCGCTGCTGGCAGACACAGCCACCACCAGCAGCAGCGAGAGGTGATTTTTACCCTCTCCTTTGTCTTGGTCTGAATCAAGCCCAGCCTACCCCTCTATCTGTACAGAGATTAAAAAAAATTACTTGAGTCATGTGTGACCAATGTGGTGACTGCTCCTGTAGGCAGCAGCAACAGCTCTGAGACACCTGGATTGCCCAAATTAATCTTTTGGGTCAACTTGGAACCTAAAGTTTGGATAAGTTAATGCAGTTAATTTCACTGCTAATCAATTTAGCAGAAGCATCTAGTTAATATAGTTATGTATTAATCCTAAATAATTTTCCTGGACTTTCCCAAGGGTCTCCAGGATGATGTTATTTGATGCTAAAAGCTCTGTTTGTCTCCCTTTCACTTGCAACTTTGAGTGTGCTGTTCTGCATTTTCAGAACAAAACTCTGCAGCATGCAGAACACTGATGGTATAAAGCAGGATGAAATAAATTAAATTTACTGCAGTATAGATAGTGCAGTGGACACTGCATTACTTTATTTCTTTACATGTTTAATTTTAAAAAATTCCCCCACTGAGATTATCTGATTATTCTTCTCTGAATGGTTTTTATTTTGTAATCCTCTGTCAGATTTCTAGTCCAGTTTGCTGGGCATACACAATTAAAGGAAAACCTTGATTATAGTGTTATAAATGAAGTAAATATATTTGAGGCCAGGTCTGGGGATAAATTCAGAAATACAGCAAAGTCTCCAGGAGGGGCACTGATTGGATGCACAGTCTGGGTCAGTAATTTGGCTGTGGAGGGGAAGCTGGGCAATATGAGCCTTTCTCTACCACTCCTATATGAAAATGTACAGGTCAGCTTCTCTGAGGCCCTGGGTGAGTGGAGCTGCCCCCACTTGAAGACAAATTCAAGTGATGGGAATGACCTCCAGACCTTCTCTGGCCCTAAAACTCTCCAGCAGAAGTTGCATTAAGAACAAGATTTCTGGACCAAGTGGTTTGTTCATTTTGGGGTGACTGTACCCACTGACTGAAAGTGTGGTAATTCCCACAATTTTGAGCTGACTCAGCTTGCTCTGCAGCTCCCAGAGCAGATACAGGAGCTAAGAAGTGATTATGAACATCATTAGTGAGAAACAAAGGGTTTGTTTATCCATTGTCCTAGGAACTTTTTATATTCTTTCACAGAATCTGAGAATCCTTTAAGGTGGAAAAATCTTCCAAGATCATTGAGTTCAACCTTTGACTGATCCCCACCTTGTCCCCAGCCCAGAGCTCTGAGTGCCACCTCCAGGCCTTCCTTGGACATCTCCAGGGATGGGGACTCCAAAGCTCCCTGGGCATCCTCTGCCAAGGCCTGTGCACCCTTTCCAGGAAGAAAAACCTCCTGATGTCCAATCTGAACCTCTCCTAACGCAGCTCAAGGCCATGTCTTCTTTTTCTGCTTGCCTGGGGGAAGACCCTGACCCTCTCCTGGCTCCAGCCTCCTTTGGGGTATGAGCAGAACTATGAACCTGTATAGATTTGTTATCTTCTGTATGTTTTTTTTTCCCCAGTGTTCTGCAGGAATGGGTAGAGAAAGAGAGAAAATTAATTTGCTGGATGTTTGTTTTGAAGGAATTGAGATCACCTGTCAGCCTGATAAAACAGCTTATGAATCAAAACTGGAAGTTTAAAGAGGGGAAGCAAGTGTAGTGTCATCCCATATTACAGAGATGGACTAAACCCAAGGAAATGAAGGGCTCAGGAGCACAACACAGCACGAAGGAAGTGCTGCAAAAATTGCAGCTGGGACTTTTGGATGATCAGACAGGAACAGGACAGGATGGGTATGCACACACACTCTGAGCCTTAAATCCTCTCTTTTAATCTTTATCAGATACAACTATTTCCAGGGAATGAAGGCACTTGGTACAAAGAGAAGGGTGACATGACAGGAATACCTGTAAGCAGAAGCTGTCATGTGGTTTTGATCATTTTGCTGCTGTAAAAAAACTCCACATCTTGATGCATCTTGTCTTTCAAGAAATAACCATAGCTGTGTCTCTCACTCTGTCTAGTTGCTTGTTAACACTCACTTCTCCACATCTTTGTGCTTTCCAGCTGCTACAGATGGGATAACCTGTGGTGCCAGGCAGCCTTTGCAGGTTTTGCGCTTTCCTGTGTGGAACAAGACAATAAATTGAGCTATAAATATATCACAATAGGGGAATATATCACAATAGGGTGGGGTTGTGGGATTGTTTGAGAGACATTTATTGAGTCTTAGAAAGTGAAGTTGTAGGAACAAGCCATACTCTTCCCATGGATTCTGGATTTTGTATTTCCAATTTCTTTTATTACCCAGTAGTTCTGGAATCTTTAAGAAAACCAAGAGAAATCAGCAGGCTCACCGATCCAAGAAGCAGTTTTTTATAAACATGTCAGATGGTGACCAAACTGTGTTCAATTGCAAATGCACCCAAGGAAGCAAGAACACACCTACGAGAGAAACCACAGGCACCATCTGTCTTTATTTAGGAAGTGCAGCCTTCCCACTTCTTCCCCTTTTTTTCCCCTCCCTTCCTCTCCAAATTACTTCCAACTATCAGACTGTCCTTGAATAAAACTCTCTAGTTCTGCCAACAGGTTTCAGTGCAATAACAACAAAAAAGCCTTATATTTTTTCCCCTTAGCATTGTGAAGTTATTCAGCTTCTGAAATGAAATGTTCACCTTTTTCATGCTGTAAATTCCCTTTTTCTTGGTGGGGTAGTGGTTGTGGGAGACAAGGATCACAGCCAATATTTCTTAGAATTCTTATTATTCATTAAGCTGCTATTAGGGATCAAAACAAGCTGTTATTGTTAATGGCAAATAACTATTCAGAGAGCACACTCACTCCAGCAGAGGACTTGCACCACCACAGAGCAGACAGCTCCCAGCTGGAGCAGAAGATCTGGGGCCATTTACCCAGAAGCAGAGGGTTGTAGTGATGTCCTGTGGCTCATGTGTGCATGTGACCTTGAACAAATGCAGCAAATTCTTGGCCCTGTGTTTATCAATTCTTGCAGGTTCAAAAAAGGATTATCAGTCCCCAGGGCTCATCACTTCTCAGGAAGCTTTCACTCCTTGCATTCTCAGCATGTATTTTTATTTTTGGCATAACGTTGTCTTGCAACTTCTTTTTCCACCCAGATTTACAGGCACCTATAGTACCCACGCTCATGGAAAGAACCTTTATGATACTGAAGCTTTACATTGTAAAGTTTGCTGAATATTTTATTAACCTTAAGAAGCAATATATTAATGACATGCAAGCAAAGAGAAATAGTGGCAGGCATCACATTCATCCATCACCTCTGCCAAACACTGTGCTGCAAGAAGCAGCATAAGCTCATAAAACATTTCCTCAAGCTGTGCCATGTCAGTTAAGTTCCTGCAGGTTTGAACTGCAAGATCAACCCCCTGTCTGCTTTCAAGGGGCTGGAGCTGTTCTGGGTGAAATGGCCAGAAAAAGCAGATCCACCATTACCTCAGCATTTTTCTCCCTCTTCAAAAGTGAATATTATGTTTTAACCATTTTTAAAGTTGAAATATAAGAACTGATGTGAAAATCCAGACATAAACAATAACATCTGTCCTACCCTGATGATAGTCAAATATTGAAAATCTGAAAAAATTGTTAATAGACATGAAAATGATGTGTTAATCTTCTCTGAATTATGGGGTAAGGATTGGTTTTGCATCTTTCCCACTCCCACAGTTTTTCCCATGTGCTTGGCACTGGTCAGGCTGCACCTTAAATCCAGTTCTAGGTTCCAGTTCTAAATTCAGTTTTGGGCCTCTCCCTACAAGAAAGGCATTGGGGGGCTGGAGCCTGTCCAGAGAGGAGCAGTGGAGCTGGGGAAGAGTCTGGAGCACAGCAGGAGCAGCTGAGGGTTCTCTGGTTCTCCTCCTGGAGAAAAGGAGTTTCAGGGGAGACCTTATTGCTTTCCATGACCACTTTGGAAGGAGGCTGTATCCAGGGGGGTGTCAGTCTTTTCTCTCAGGAAGCAAGTGTCAGGATGATAGGGAGCCAGGGGAGGTTTAGACTTGATATGAAGAAGAATTTCTGCATGGAGAGGGTGGGTGAGCTTTGGAACAGGCTTCTCAGGGAAGTGATAGAGTCACCATCCCTGGAAATGTTCAAAAAACACATGGATATGGTGCTTGAGGACATGGTGTATTGGTGAACATGGAGGTGGTGCTGGGTTGATGGTTGGACTTGATGATCTTAGAGGTCTTTTCCAACCTTATCATTTCTGTGATTCTAAATTGCTCCATTCCACATGGAAAACTACTTCCTTGTTGCAAGACACATGAAATTTACAACACTCACATGCTGAGATGTCCAAAGCAAAAAAGGTGCATTTATTTCTGGACCTCGATATTTATAGAATTCCAAAAGTGACCATGGATTGGAGGATGAAATTGCCACCTCTCCAACCACACTGGTCAAGCTAAGAGTCCATCAATTCTCTTCTCCTCCAGAAAGGAATGCAAAACAATCATTACTGACATGAAAAGTGCATGAGAAACTCCATTACAAAAATGTAAACATCAGAAGACTAAGAAGAACTTTAGAGGAACAGGGTGACACTTCCTATGTGAAAATGCTTTTCCAAGCATCTCTGTCTTGGCTGGACTTGCTCAGCAAGAACAGAGAAATAAAGGTGATATTGAGGAGGCCAACAGGCTGACTTTCCATGGCAGAAACACTGCACAAGGTCAGAGAAAATTTGTTGAAGGATGAAGTGACTCTGATCTGGACAAGTCAGGCAAGGGAGGGGCAGCCCTGGATGAACCTAATTGCACCTCAAGCCATCCTCAAGATTATTGTGGAAACTGAGGGCAAGGAATGTTTGCCTTGTTTGTCGTGATGCTTATGGTGAAGGGTGGTTGTGCTGGATTACCCTGCAAGGTACAAACACAGCAACTTTCTCCAAGAAAGTCCTTGAATGGTAGACTTTGTGCCAGAGTGTACTTTGGATTGCAGAAAGAGGGAAAAGTGTGCCAGTTTCTCTGCTGCTGGTGTCTGCACACACCCTGGTAGAAGCCACTAGTCCTATTTCTATGAGTCTTTGTCTAGGAAGAAAACCAGAGAAGGCAATTTAAGAGGGACTGCTGGAGTGTTACTGGAGAAAGAGAAGAGCACATTGGTCTACAAAATAAAGGTGATACCTGGAATTAGAGAAGAGTGCCCCTTTTAAGCCTGGAAAAACAAATCTCCAGGCACATGTGTGAGTAGCTGCTATGTTTGGTGAGCACTGAGAGACAAGACCTGTATCATATGTTTCCCCTGACATTTGAGTGACTACTCAAAAAACATATGTTTCACTGTCCTTGTTCATCACCAGAGCATCTTTACAGAATGATGGGCTCCAAATCATTCAGTTCCTCCCCTGTTACTCTATTATGTGGGACATGTCCTTCTCTGCATTTTTAGAATCAAAACATAGCCAGTGAATGTGGAACTCACTGCTTTCCTTTTAGGCTTTTTTCTGCAGTGTGTTTGCATATCCATGGGATGATCTTGGATAGTCTGGCTCAGAAGAGAAGGTTCTGCCTGTGCACATACATCATGATGCATATTCCAATATTTTTTTCATTTTACAACATCCACAGCTTTCGAGTGACATTTGTCATCTCCTCAGTAAGGTGGGAACAGAGAAAGCAGTAGAATTAAAAGGGAAATGCTTTCTAATTTTGAACATTTTCTTCTTTCAGAAAAGAAGTCCATTCCTAGTGGAGCTCTAGGGAAATCTAGGGCAACCAAATGAATCCAAAAAGTTTCAGTGATGGCCATAGAGGAGATTTCTGTCTAATTTTTTTTCCTGCCTGCCAAATCTGTAATAAGGCACATCTTTACCACATGAGATTCATGCCCAGACTAGAAAGACTCTCTTTTCCCAAAATTCTATTCCAAACTAATTTCCCAGCACAATTTACTACAGTTAATCCAGCTATTAGCAGACCACCAGAACAAAGCAGTTCACATAAAGCTCTGAACAAGACAGTCAGGGGTGTTTGTGTTCTTTTCCAGGTCCTTGTTTTCCAAGCCATTTGCATGAGATTTTATTGCAGTCATATTTCCTGAGATCCACCTCTTCACAATAATTTACGTTCTTCTCCAATAAACCATACCACTGGGAGATCTGCAGAACTTCTGAAAGCAAATCCTGCATTTATTGACTTTCAGCTTGTGGAATTGGCTCTGTTAATCTGCTAAACTGGTTCTTCCTCATTGCTCTTCTAGTGAGTAAGGGCCTTTGGCTTCACCAGATTCAATACTTCCAGTCTTTTCAGTTTCAGACCTCTGCTCTCTGCAGATCTTTCACAAGTGTCCCAGAAATCTGTCTTCTAGAGCTTGTCTTTCCTCAGGGGACCTGTCTTTGGTGACAGGAACCTGTCCTAGTCTCTTGTTTACACTATTTATCCTCCAAAAAGCCTTTTATCCTTAATGGAACCTCACTCCTTCCAATTGTTGCCGAAACACAGAGCAATGACTCTGAAATGTGACTTGCTTTGTCCAGAGAATAACCACACTATGTGATATTATTTTTCCTTTAACTTGGCCCATAGAAGATGAAACTGAACCACAGAACTGTAAAAGTGCTTCCTGGAAGGGACCTCTGGAGATCACCTGGTCCAGGCTCCTGCCCCTGCAGAGCAGAATGATCACAACCAATGAGTCAGGGCAGCTGTGGCTTTGCCCATCCCAGCCCTGATGAAGAATCTGTGGTCCTTCTGGGTGACCTGTCCCAGTGTTACTCTGCTCTCCTGGAGAGAAGATTTTAGCTATGTCATCTTTATCAAAATGCTCATCAAGCAGAGGTTGACTGACAGAGTTCAAGGAGTGCTAGGATGATGCTCTAGGGCACAGACTGTGAGTCTTGGGGATGGTGCTGTGGGGGCCAGGAGCTGGACCCCACAATCCTTGTGGATCCCTTTAGTTCAGTTCTGTGGTTCTGTGATCTACTTCATGATCCCAGATCCTCCCATCATCAATTTCAAGAAGCTTAGTTCCCTCAGCTGGTGTAGGCCCTGGGCCAACCTTTTCTTCTCCACAGGGCCTCTGTTCCAGATTGCAAGGCAAGATGTATTCTATTACCATCTGTAGGGCAGTTCTCTTTTCTCAAGTGGGCAGTTTTCCTTATCTCTCTCTGAGTGATCACAATCACTGCTCCCTCAGGAGGGGACATCTGCTGATAACAGCCATTGAATGTCACTGCATGGCTGATAAGAACTACAGCATCCCACTGGGAGATGTGAGCCCAGAGGGAGGAGCCAAGCATTCCTACCTGGATATAATCTGGAGATTCTGGAACACCAGCACAGCTTCTCCACTGGATTTCCCAGAGGAACAGCAGCTGCCTCTTCCACTGGATCTTCAGAGGAAGAGACTGCACCTTTCTCCAGGATCCCTGCTCCAGCAGAACCACCCCTGACACTGCAGGAGGGCTGCAGCCACAATTCCAATGGGACTGCTGCCAGCACCCTGACCCACAGGGTGTCAGGTTGTGTTCTGACTCTGTCAGTGTTGCTTTAGTTTACTGCATTGTTTATTTTATCCTTTTATTTGTTTCCCTACTAAAGAACTGTTATTTCCTGCTCCCATATTTTTTGTCACCTGAGAGACCCTTAATTTAAAATTTATAGCAATTCGGGGGCAGGGTCATTTTCTCCATTTCAGGGGAGGCTTCTACCTTCCTTAGCAGGCACCTGTCTTTCCAAACCAAGACAGCCCCCTACTTTTTCTCCTTGTGAACTGGGGTGCCCCAGCTCAACACAGTAAATTCAGTTGTGGTCTAAACTGAAAAAAAGGAGATTCATAAGTTCCTTTGGTCCCCTGACCTTGCTCCTTCAATGCAGACTCATGTTTTTTTTAATTTGGATTGAGGCCACACCGGTGTCCACCATGACAAACAAATTTCAGCTGCTGCAGAGCCAGTTGTTCCTCATTTTGTACTGATGCATGGGGTTGCTCCATCCCAAACTGCTTCTTCTTAACCCCATAAGGTTTCTGCTCACCATGACCACAGATTTTTCCCAGCCTCTCTTTTGGGAGGACTACAAGGAAGCTAGACAGGAAGCCTTTTTCAGGAACTGTAGTGACAGGACAAAGGGGAATGGGTACAGAGTGAAGTAGGTCAGGTTTAGATTAGATATTGGGAAGAAGCTCTTGACTGTGAGGGTGGTGGGGCCCTGGAACAAGTGAGGTTGTGACTGCTCCATCCCTGGAGGTGTCCAAGGCCAGGTTGGACAGGACTCTGAGCAACCTGGGATAGTGGAAGGTGTCCCTGCCCATGGCAGGGGGCAGGAACAAGGTGATCTTTCAGGTTCCTTCCAACCCAAATAATTCTGTGGATCTATTATTCCTCCCCTGCCCACACAGCCCTGCTGTGGATGGGTTTGGCAGGAAAGGGGAAGACAAATGTTGAAATGTTCCACATCTACTGCATCCCTCAGAAAAGCTCTCTCCTGTGACCCAGACTGCTGAAGGTATTTCTGTGCCTGAGAGTCTGGCACTCTGTGCTAGTGTCTCCTCTGGTTTTTGGGATCACAGGGCTCCTGGGTGCCATGCTCTGCCATGTTTTAACCCTGCACACTGTCCAGGCTGAGGGAGCAGAGGGATTACCCAGCTGTGTCCTGTCTGCATGGCCAGAGATGTTTGTGCTATCAATAGCTCCTGGGAAATTCAGCTGTTAGTGAGCAAAATGTGGCTTCTCCATCGTGCTGTGGGTAATACGCTCCATTGATCAGAATTCTTCACTAAAGCACTGGTAAAATATCTGATGACATGTCTGAGAGAGGAGTGCCTGCTGCCTGTGGTCCCTCCCACATTGGACTGAAATACCCTCTGCACTCAGAGAACCTAAAGCAATTTTGACAGCTGAACACAGTCTATGCAGCTCTTCCAAAAATGTTTGGGGTGTGCTTCTTCTTGTGATTCTATGAAAAGATCACGAGCAACTTTTTAATTAAACCTTTGTTTTGTAGGCAGTGTGTTGTATAATAAAGCTGAAAATAGTTGTGGGGTTTTTTTTCTGGGTCAGCTGTCTGTGGTTTCCATATTCCAGCTGATTACTCTGAGAAAGCTGAAATTATAGAAAGCACACCATATGAATAAACAGATCAGTCAGGTTGGTTTCATTAAAGTTTTAAGGGGTTCACTGGCCACAGCTCTGTAACTTTTTTTCTGGTACTCTACAATTCTCTGCTCTTGGTTCCTCCTTTTCTTTCTTTGGTCAGCCTGGGCGAGTGATCTCCACACATTTGTTTTCCTCTGCTATTGGAAATATACTTTTCCATCCATCCCCCAGTCAAGGTGGTGCTCAAACCACCCATTTAGATTCCCAGTTTAAAATTCTCACTTTAAAAGTTTATGCAAGCTCCTTCCCATCCTCAGCTTCCTCCACATCCTCTTTTCCTGGTACACAGTTCTCATGGAAAAAATCCATTCTGACTTTCTGTTTTCTGGGGTAAAGAATCCTATATGCCTATAAAACTCTATTCTGAGAAATAAATCCTGCACAGTGGCCTCTATAAAAAACCTTTATAAAGCTTTTATGAAAAAAGCAACACCAGAACAGAGAAATGTGGGGGGTTTTGACTATGGCTCAGCCTTCTGAGTGAATAGAAATGAAAGAATAAATGCCAAAGATGATGAGTACTTAAGATACTGTTAAAAGAATAGGTGAGGCTAAAGTAATGAGTGTGTTTCTCTTCTTTGTATACGATAATTCTACACAAAGAACGAGAGACGCTGGGCAGCAATGACACAGGAGAAAACAGGAATTTTATTTTTAACCACGCTGCCCCTTGATCCATTTGTGTTAATGTCAGGAGTTCCAAGAGGGCTGCAGTTCCATGTGGTGACAAACAGCCGGGCAAAACCCTGCTGGTGCCTTTTCTGCAGCAGGAAGAGATGTAGGTGTCTATTTGGAAGCACTGCACTTGTGTGGTGCCTTTCAAGTCGCTTTCCCTGCACCCCAGGACGTTGGATGCCCCATTGGAGAAGTGGCCTCATGCTGCTGTAGGAAGAAATGTGAGATGAGAAAAGAAAGTCACAGTTTTCCCTTTTAGAAATGCTGCTGCATCAGGCTCTGATGCTGTAAATTTGTAAATTCTGTTGAGGAGAAACTGCGGGTGAAAAGAAGGGATTCTTCATCAAAATGAGGTGATCTGGCCCACAATAAAATTGATTTGTCTGATTTAGGAGGTACCACAAGGACTATGCAGATAACATACTAGAGAAATTTATGCCTGGCATGATTAGTTCCTTAGTTCTAAGGAAGCAAAGGCTGTAAAAGAGAAGATGAGGGCACCTGTGAAGATTTCTCAAGTGAAACTTAGACTTGAGTATTTTATTTATAGCATAAAATAAAACATGGTATGTTTTGTTCCAGCTGTGATTTGCAAGTGTAACACAGCCCTCACTTTGCTGACTCTCATTGTGGAGCATCTTTGCTATTTCACTGGATTGTCTTGACTGAAATTTCAACCAGACCAATCTGAAAGTGCTTGGAAAATATTAATAGAATCCTTTTGTGGTGTCTTAGAAGCTGACTGCAAATTTCAAAATAAATTTCCTGTCTAGATGCAGGTAGAGAAATTTATGCCTGGCATGATTAGTTCCTTAGCTTTAAAGAAGCAAAGGCTGTAAAAGAGAAGACAAGGGCACCTGTGAAGATTTCTCAAGTGAAACTTAGACTTGAGCATTTATAGGATACTTGTGCATAAAATAAAACATGGCATGTTTTGTTCCAGGTGTGATTTGCAAGTGTAACACAGCCCTCACTTTGCTGACTCTCATGAGGATTCTCATTGTGGAGCATCTTTGCTATTTCACTGGATTGTCTTGACTGAAATTTCAACCAGACCAATCTGAAAGTGCTTGGAAAAGATTAATGGAGTCCATTTGTGGTGTCTCAGAAGCTGACTGCAAATTTCAAAATAAATTTCCTGTCTAGATGCAGATACCAACAGTTTTCCTGAGGTTGCCAAGGAAGTATTGTAGAGAAACTGGTGCTTTGATTCCTCTTCCTACAGTCAGTGACTCGAGGACAGTGGGTTTTGTGAAATAGGATTCAAGAGCTCTAATTAACACCACAATTGCATTTTGATGTTAGAGAAGGTGATGTCTTCATTGCTTTGTATTCCCAACAGCCGTAGTCTGCTCTTCCAAGTTCATGGCACATGGGATACCAAAATCCAAAGAAACAAAATTTTCATCTTTTTTTCATATGTTGGACAAGTTATCTCCAGCTAATTCTGGATTATATCTGTGTTGCTCCTTAAATTTTGACATAGTTCCTATCTTGTTTTGAAATACTTGGATTTTCCATGCTGAATTCCTAGAACTCCTCCTGCTACTTTTAAGTTTAAGCATATTTGACTGGATGCATTCAATCAATGACATAATCATTACAGTTAATCGAAATAGTAGGTATTTTCAAGAAATAATAAAAACCCAGAGCATTTTCGCCTTTTTTTTTTTTTTTTGGTGAACATTTCTGTCCATTACCCTGTACCTCTGGGGGATAATTTTGAATTCTTTACAATTCTGTTGGGAAAAAAAAAAGAAACAACTCAGACTGTAGATATTATTTTAAGTGACAGCATTTTCTGTCTTTCTAACAACCCTCCTATTTGCAATTCAGGGATGGTATGGATCATCAGCTTTCACTTTTTGCACAGTAGACTGCAAAACAGCCACTGTGAATATTGAACACAGAAAATTCAAGCTGGTGATTGTTTTTATAGAGAACTTCATTTTGAGATGCTGTGCCTACCCACTGGAAATTTCTGTTTCCCCTAATAGTTCACAATTCCACTATTTTCCTATTATGTATCCAGTGGCTATGGATCCCATTTGCCTTTTCTGCAAACACAAAAAAGATTCCATCATCCTCTCCCTCATTCACATATCTCAGGCTTCACTTCAGTTCTTGTCTTAACTTTCTCAGCAGATACCGCAAAGGTCTCAATTTTCTCATTTATACTCTTAATTTTTAAACATACCTTTCATTCACTGAGTGAAAAGATTTTAGAGCATTTACCAGAATCTATACTAAGAACAGTTATTATTTTTACATAATATATAATTTATAATTATAGTATAAATTAAGCATTATATAAATTAATACAAAATGTATTATATTATATTATATTATATTATATTATATTATATTATATTATATTATATTATATTATATTATATTATATTATATTATATTATATTATATTATATTATATTATATTATATTATATTATATTGCTATATTATTTCAGAGTAATATAGGAATTCATGAATGCAAACAATAAACCAAATCCTTACAATTTCTATCCCACCTTATCAATCACTGCTGTGTTTCCATTTTGTAAAAGATTAATATGCATGACTGTGTGCATGTACACAGATAAAATAATAAAACAGTTTGGGATGGAAGGGATCTTGAATGAAATTAACAATATTAGTTGGTTTGTTCCATGTCCAAGGAGCCATTTTCCTATTTTAAACCACTTTTAATCTGGTTAATACTCTAGAGTAACATTCTTACAGAGTATACAGATTTTTCCTTCAAACACCAAAATTTCCTTGTTACCCTATTCTTGTAGCTTTAACTTGTATGTTTATCAAATGCACCTCAGAACTAATCAAATACAGACCTAGTGAACAAAATTAAAACAGCAGAAGCAATCAAACTGTCTGCTGAATTTTGTAATATTATGTTCCCATTTCTTAGCATTACCTTTAAATGAAAGGGAGGTACACTGAACAAAGTCATTCAAAGCTAACTCAAATATTGGAAGCCTTCTGTGTCTCTTCTTTTCCCCAATTACAGATAAAGCAACTTTCCAAACAACTCTACTCACTGAAAAAATTGAAATCAGCTATCCCTACAATGTGTTTCACTTGATAATGAGCATGTCCCATCTGAAGGATGATGCATGTTCACAATCATATTTTCCCAGTTTATACCATTTTTTAACTATTTTTTTCCTAATTCCAGAAATAATGTGGAAAAATGTGGGTATAACTGATTTAAGAGCCTTTGTGTTACAAGAACACATTTGAGGAGGTTGGGTATAACTGTTCAATCTGGACCAGACTCTGCGGCTTTCAGGGGTGGACATCAGGATCCTGAGGGTACTAAAAAGCCTGAATAACCCTAAATGGCCTCAACTTGGACCCAGATCTGTGGAAATCAAAATTCAGCCCTGCAATGAGGTGATGTAAAGGTCTGTCACAGTAAGGGGCATTGTCTTTTGCTGATATTGGCAAATGTTAATTTTATAACCATCATGAGTAATTGAAACAGTGCAAACTGCTCTAGTTAAATAATAAAAAAGAAATAGTTAAAAAGTTCTAGTTAAATAATAAAATATTCCATGTTATTATTATTCCTGCAAACCCCAGAGGTTTGGATCAGGGCTGGTCCAGGGTAGTGCTGGCTGTGTGAACGTGCAGTGGGAGATCAGCTCTGATCCTGAGGTGTTTTCTGCTAAATCATGAAAGGCTGAGGAAAGGGAAAATCATCACCTTTGCAGGGAAGGAACACCAAGATGTAAAAGGTCAAACTGATGCCAATCAGAATGGTACAGATGGAGCTGATCCAGCGCTGGCATGAAGAAGCAGATGGAATGAACTTTTAATTTCCTTCTGACACTCCATAACACTGGGGTTAATTGCTTTTTCTGGTTTAAGTTTTGTGTGTGTGTGTGGTTTTCTGTCTCTTTGTTTTGTTTTTAGGGTTCACATTTCTAGTTCTATAGATTAAGGAGGTGGTTGGGGTGTGGACATGAAAATGTGAGAGGAAGTGGGTGAGTCTGGGATATGGTGAAGATCCTGGGTGGCTGCAGAGCTGGGGAACTTTGCTGCTGGGACTACAAGTGACTTTAGCTCCAAAAGTGCCTAAAGAAAGCCCTTGAGTGAACACAGATTTGTTGCATTTATTTATTTATTTATTTATTTATTTATTCCTATTTAAAGCAGATTTGGGTTAAGACAGTGTTTGTTCCTGATTTGGCAGAGAACTTGGGATGACTGTCAGCTTTTCCATGAACATGGTGAGGCCTGTCTATGACACAGAATAGCAAAACTGAAATGGCAGTAACCTGTGTCACTGGGAAGTTTGAGACCTTTGCTTTCCCTGCATATTTTTGGTTGCGAGGCCAGGGTTAAGGAAACTCTGCACCATTTCTTTTGGCAGAACCACATTCCCCAGAAAAATAGATTTCTCAGATCCTTTTCCTCTTAAAGACCTCCCACAAAACTCTCTGGTTCACAGAAATACCTGTGAGCAGCGCACATCTATCACCTTTTAAGAAGTTTCACCACACCCATCACTCAAATATTACATCCTCCTAAGCTTTCTCCTAAAACTTCACTCTTCATAAAGTTTCCACTGAAGATTTTCTATTGCTTAGAATCCTCCTGCACCCCTGTCCTGGCTCAGATGAGGAGTCATCTACAGGCACAAGACAGTCAATAGTTTTTGCCTTTCCACCTGGGGGTAATGGCAAGGGATTATCAGTGCTGGAGCAGAGGGATTTGGAATTCCTGCATGTAAACCTGGAAAACTGTCTGCAGCTGCAGCAGGATGAAATTTGTCAGCTCTGGTGCATTGGTGGTGGTTCACAAGGTGGTGGTGAGCTTGAATTATTCCTTTTGCACAAGATAATTCTTTTATTTCATAGAGAAGGAAAATGGTGGTTTAGAGAGTGGGTGGGGATGCCTTCTCATGTTTGGGATATGCTTTCTCTGCCAAAAAAAAAAGAAAAATAACAAATAACTCATCTTGAAGCAGATTTCTGAAGATAAAGCTCTGTTTCTCACCTCAGCACCATGAGTCAAGCTGAGCCCTGTAGAAAGGATGGGGCAGAGCCCCGAGCTGACCTTCCCAAGCCCTGTCACAGTCCAGGTGACCCTGCTTGGACTCTGCAAGACATGACCAACACCTGCCCAGCTGTGGCTCCTCCTGCTGCCCCATCACAGCTCTTGTCACTGAAGGTGGATATGGAAAACGTGCTGGCTGATGGAGTAAAGCTCATTTGGCACACACTGCAGAGGAGCTGCTTTACCTGCTTGTCTGGGGCAAGAAACAAGGTGCAATTCTCTGCTGCATTCAGTCCTGCATTGTTACCTCAGTGAAGTGACAAAAGTGGGGGCAGAACCAGGAGCTGCTGGCTAAAATCCCCCCAGAGGCTGCCATCATTCCCCAGGGCTTTGATGGTTGTTTTCAGTGTCACATCTCCTTCCCTGAGGTCTCTGCTGACCTCACACCCCAGACCCTGCTCAGCCTTTTTGACCCTTGAGCTTTTTGTCCTTTTTTCAGGGGTTCTGCATTTCCTAATGAGAAGAGAAAGCTCTGTTGGCTTGGTGGATTCACAGTTTGAGTCACTGCCTGTTTTTCCATGAGCATTAAATTCACTTTAGAAAGTTCCAAGGAGTTTTATGAGAAAAGCCCATCTTTTCATTGGCATCTTGTCATGCCAATATACAGAAACAGTTATTTCACATCTGGGATCTCTCTGTGTGGTAGGTATACATAATTTTACCACTCATCCACTTTAATAGGTGCCTCAGAATGCTGAAAATAGGACCATAAATTTGTAAGAAATAAAACATTTTCATAGAAAAAGAAAATTCAAAAAAAAAAAGCAAGGTCTGGGATGTTCTGGCACCCGTTTGAAAAAGATATTAAAAACCCCAATCCTGCCTTTTATTTTATGACTGTGTATAAGAAAGCTGAAAAATTCCCAACTTCCAGTAAAAGATAAAAGATTAAAAATATACTTCTCCTCATTTTGTAGAAAACTGCTCAGTTAAATCTAAAATTTAAATCATACTGTTTGATTATCAGTGCTCACCAAGAGGATTACAGAACAGTCATTAAATCTTATTACAAAGCGAAGTGCAGAAAGTAATTGCACATATTTGTAAGTAGCTTAGAATTGATTAAAAATGCATAAAGAAAAACTGGAAAGTTTTCTGCAGGCTCAAGGCTGCTAACCCCTCTGGGTAAACACACAGCAGCTCATCCCTCCAGGAACCTTCTCTGCATCCTCATGGTGTGGCAAGGGGAGGATTTCCCTCTGCTTTGAGGACAAGGGCTCTGCACACGAGATCATTTGAGTTGCTGTGAGCTACTGGAGATAGGGAAGGCCTGCAGTCATGTTAAAGCTGGGAAGCTTTAGGAGAAGTTTAATTTAAGCTGCTCCTCGGGCTAAGCCTCCCCTTCCCCACCCCCGTCCTGCACTGGAGGCTGCTCTGAGGCTGCATTTTCAAAGCCATGTGTGGGGAATTAAGCTCTCCGGTTCCAGGGATGTTAATGTGATTTTGTGAGCAAATATCCTCCACTCCAGCACAGCGCTGAGCCTGTGCTCTGCTCCAGGGGTTTGTGGGTTCCTTGTGAGCAAAGGAGCTGTGCCAAAGCAAGGCAGCTTTAGAAGCACATTTAACTCTGGCTGAGTTAGAGGCACACGGGATTTTGGCTGTTTGTTGGTCCTTTGGGATGGGGGGTGAGGAATCTTCCCTGCAGAGGCTGAGCAGGAGGTTGGGATGGGTGAGGTGAGAAGGACATTGAGAGCCTGGAGCGGGTCCAGAGAGGGCAACTGCAGCCACGTTTCACAGAGCCATCACAAGGTACAACTTCCCAAGGATATCTCTGAGATTCACATTCTCTGAACCTCAGAGAAAGGAAAAACAATTCTTATCTCATTTGCTGTGCTGGTGGTTGTGCAAAAGTAGAATGCAATATGGAGATTGTTTGCCCAAAGTGAAGGGGTTTTGTTTCCTTGGCCTGTCAGGGCCCAGTGTGTGTGTGAGTTGGGACTGTGGGGAGCTGGGGAAGGGTCTGGAGAGTCAATCCTGTGAGGAATGGCTGAGGGAGCTGGGAAGGGGCTGAGGCTGGAGCAAAGGAGGCTCAGGGGCCCTTGTGGCTCTGCACAAGTCCCTGCCAGGAGGGGACAGCCGGGGGGTCGGGCTCTGCTCCCAGGGCACAGGGACAGGAGCAGAGGGAACGGCCTCAGGCTGGGCCAGGGCAGGCTCAGCTGGGACAGCAGCAGCAATTTGCCCATGGAAAGGGAGCTCAGGCCTTGGCAGGGGCTGCCCAGGGAGCTTTGCAGGGCCCATCCCTGCAGGCGTCCAAGGCAGATTTGGATGTTGCACTCAGAGCTCTGGACTGGGGATTCTCGGGTTTCGTGTTGCTGAAATGGCTCCCGAGGGATTAAAGAGTCTTTTTTTCCCAGCCCTGCACTCAAGGAAGAAGTCAAGATTCCTCAGCTCTGGTTCTCAAGGTTGTTTATTTTCTCTTATCTAATACATTATTTCTCTGAGCTGCTGAGATCTGTCCAGCAGGTTGGGTTGTGGCACACTGACCACCCTTCGCGCAGTGTTAGTTTTTTTATACTACAAACTACGTGTACTTTATTTACAATAATTTTCCAATACCTATCACCTATGTTAGACAGTCTGTCTCTACTTTAAACCAATCCAGAAGTGTCCCCATCACAGCAGAAGATGGAGGGCAAGAGGAAGAAGGACAGGACACACCCAGATTCCGCCATCTTTCCTCTTGAACCCCCATTCTAAAAACCCCAAAATTCTACTTTTTCACCCTGTGATAAATTCACTATCATTCTACTCAAACCCTTGTGGCTTGTAAATCTTCACACAAAGTTGGTAATTGTTTCCATGGGTTAAAATCAAAGGCACAGGTGTATTTTTGAGTCCATGCCAAGGTCTCTCAGTCCCCTGCCAGGGTCTCAAGTCCTCCAGGGCAGTCAGAGGAATGTCCTGGGTTCTGACAGGGAACAAGGTGGGGATGGGGCACAGCTTGGAGGTGTTATCCAGCATTCTGTGATTCTGAGTGTACTCACCCTCTGGATGACACAGGACAGCTTGACCGCCTTTCCACCCTCCCTTGTGCTCAGCTGTGGGGTGGTGAGCCCCCAGCTCAGCCTTTGCCTCAGCCTTGACAAGTGTGGTTCATAACACAATGCAGGGATAGTCTGATCCTCTGCAACCCTGGCCTCAGCATGCAACTGGTTATTTTTAACTTTCCATTTCAGCTACTCACACATCTTCCCTGGCAGAGTGCAGAATATTCCTGAAATGCTGCATTGTGTCATGGTTTGCCTTTCATTTTGGATTCGTTTTTTTTTCTCTCCACAAGAGTGGTGGGTGGTGTTTTGGAGGAGATGGAGGCTTTTCCTTGCTTGCTGCTTTTTTCTGTCTTTTAAACAGTGCTTTCTCTGGCAGGAATCACACAAACCTCTTAGTTTTCAGACTTTTCAGGGAGACAGCAGGGCCTGTGCATGGGAAGAGAAGGGATGAGCCTTTTCCATCAACACTTACAGAGTGGCTGGACCGTGACAGAGCTGGGGCTGGTGCCTTTAACTTCTGGGAATGAGGCACAGACAGTCATGGCCTGGAACCTGCAGTGCAGTTTCTCTACAGGGACCATTTTGATCCAATTCCCAGAGCCAAGGCAGTTTGGTTATTTCCTGCTGTGCCCAAATCTGGGGATGTCACATTGAGGGCATGTTGAGTTTCTAATTACCAGTCCCATATTGATAAATTTACACCAGTTCATCTTATTTTCCTGTTTCAGCTCTGACAATCATGTGAGAACAGAACTGGAGAGATTACAAAAGATTTTGCTGTTCTGTATTCATTCAGAACATCTATATGGGCTTTTGGATAATCTTTATTTGTAACTAGGAGAAAAATGCACATTTTGTCAGCTTCAACTCACTGCTTGGGACTAGACCTGGGTAGCTGTCCTTCAAATTAATACAAACATAGGAACTAAAGCACTACATAATGAGCTGAGAATATATCTCTCAGAGTTTACTATTGATTTACTGTCCCAACGTTTCTGAGAATTACCCAGTGCATAATCTATAGAACCACATGATTTCTCTGCAAGGTTGCTGCTATTTCTTAAGGTTTTATCTAAAGCCTTGAGAACTGATTTTTTTTTTCCTAAAAGCCATCTAAGAATCTTAGGTTTCTTTCCATGCCAAGAAAATTTCTTGCTACAAGGAGTGTGGAGAAAACTCACAGATGTGAATGTCAGGGAGCAGTGAGGCAGCATTTTTTTGCACACACAAGATGATAAGGGAAAGACAAACCACAAAAAACAGGTAATTGGCAGCATAGAAACCATTCTGATTGCTATGATTGCAACAGGGTAAAATCCTGAATTATCTCCCAAAGTTAGCCTGTAGGCCCCTCTCAGACCCTGTGGGTTTCTTCAGTCTATAACATCACAAGTCAAAGGTTATCCCATGTATTTATGCTTATTGCTTGTTGCAGGTTCTCCTGGACAATCCTGAGAAGCACCTGTAAGAATGATTTTTCTTGGAGTTTTTCCAAATTCTTGCCATGCTGGTTTTTTGTGACTCAGGAATGGGAACTCCTGTAACAGGCTGGTTTGTTTCTATGTACAGAACTTAGAAAACATCTTTGTTTCTATGTACAGAACTTAGAAAACATGTCCATTGTATTTCAGATTCTCAATCCATTTGTCCCTATTCAGAAAGCTCCAGCTTGACTTGTGACTTCATATTTTATAGCAGGTTAGAGATTTCAGTGGCTCTTTAGCACTTGATTGTTACTCAGCCCAATTTCAGGTCTACTTTTCTTCCTTTCCAGTCAAATCTCAAATCAATGAGAGAACTTCCTTAAAACCCCAGAACTGAGTTTGCCTTGACATGCAGCTGGGAGAAGCCAGAGACCAGGTGTTACTTTTGAAAGAGATATTTTCAGAATACTTTCTGTCCTGATTGAAGAAATCTTTTCTGTCCAGAAACATCACTTCAGCATGTTTTAAGCACATAGTGAAGTAAGGGAAGTTGGAATATTTCTGTTTATGTGCCTGAGTGTGATCTGGAATATTTTCCTTTGCTGGTGAGAAGGATTCCTTGTTATTGTTTTCACTGCTCTGCATTTTTCTATGCTCACTTACACCATCATTTGTTTATCAGCAGCCAAGTAAACTTAAGGCAAACTGCAGTTTGTTTAATCACTGCCTTGAGAAAACTGTAAGCTGATCCTTGTATAAATGAGCAGGCACTAGAATTTGCTTTAACACTTTTCAGTCCCTTTGGTAATGCAGAAATTTCCTTTGATTTTTGCCAAGTGGTTTTTCTTTTTTTTTTTACTCAGTGTTTTTAGGTAATCACTATTTAGCTGGCTTGTGTTCTTGGATTTTCCTTTTTTTCTCCTTCCCAGGAGATAAACCCAGTAAAATCCTCCCCTATTGAAGTCAGTGGCAAAACTCCCGCTGAAGCCAGGGTTTTATTCAGCCAAAGAGTTTCTTGCAAATAAGGTATTTAGATACTGCACTCTGGGGTGATATTCATAAATTTAATGCTGTTTCCTCAAAATAAAAATTCCTATATGTTAGTGAGCCTCTGTGTGGCTCTCACAGAAATGCTTCTCCTTAAAAACCTATTCACTGTCCTGGAGTTTAATGCTTTCACCAAAATCCATAAGACAGCAGTGAACTCAGCTGCCCTGACTGCATTACACGGTGCCAGTAAAATCATCAGTGGTTTGAAAAGGGAAATAAACAAAAAAAACTCCACAAATGGGAAGGCTGCCTTCCTGCCTGGACACATGGGACCTGTTCAGATATGTCACACTTGGGTAAATCTCAGCCAGACAGTGGTGCCAGCCATAAATTTCTGAATCTGTGGGAGCCTTTGAGGTCCCAGAATCATTGAGATTGGAAGAGACCTCTGGGATCATCAAGTCCAAGCTGTGCCTGATCCTCACCTTGTCCCCAGCCCAGAGCTCTGAGTGCCACCTCAAGACCTTCCTTGGGCACCTCCAGGGATGGGGACTCCAAACCTCCTTGGGAAGCCCCTGCCAATGCTTAACAACCCTTTCCATGCTGAAATCCCTCCTGGTGTCCAACCTGAACCTCAAGTGCAGCCGGAGGCCACTTCCTCTTGTCCTGTCCCTTGTTCCCTGGGAGCAGAGACCCACCCCAACCTGGCTTCAATCTCCTTTCAGGCAGAGAGCAATAAAATCTCCCCTGAGCCATGTTTTCTCCTGGATAAACCCCTCTGCTCCCTCAGCAGCTCCTTTTTTCACTCACAGGTAGCTTTAGTTAGGTACTGACCCTGGAATTACTTCTGCATGAGCCACAATTTGCACTTGGCTCTGAGAATTTTCTGGTGCTGATCTCACAACATCTCCTCAGACCTTTGAGTTTCTCTCTGGCTCCAGAGTGAAGATCCCCAGCTCACCAAAGGCTTCTTGTGGGTGAGGTTGCCCAAGAGGAAATAATTTGTCCCCAGGCAATGGAAAGTTCAGGTGACAGGGTGCAACAGGGACTTGTTTTCCTGTGGCAAGGCTCCTTTTGGGGCAAGTTCTCACCATTCACCTGCTCTGAAATAAGTAATTTAAGAAGGAAGCAGGGTTATTTTGTGTTTAAGAGTAGCCCCAGGACTCTCCACTTCCATGGTGATTGTTATTTTTGTGTTACCTGGGTGACATTAAACACCCAGGTACCACAAGTTTGACATTAAACACCCAGGTAACACAAGGTCCAGGTTTGCATGGACCATGGTGCTGTGCACCTTTAAATTTGAAAAGATTGGGCAGATTTCAGCTTTTTGTGTCTGTCTTCCACTCAAACTGGTTGTTCCACACAGGGAGATGCACAACAAGAGGTCTGTGATGTGACCTAACCTTTAAAAAATGACTGCTGAGTTTGAATATCTCCGCGCCTCCAGGCCCCTGTGGGCAACGCTCAATACATCCTGAAAATTATTCCTCTTAAAGGTGTCTCTGGGTTGGCATCCAGGAGGAAAAGGCTCACAAAATCACAGGTCAGCAAGCTGAGATCAGGAACTGCAATTAGAGATGTGCATTCTCACACATGCCAGCGTGCACACACTGCAAGGCTCACTGCAAAGCCAACAGGTAAATTCTACCTATTGTTAAACTGCATGCCAAACCTACATAAAATGCTCCTAATTATGCTACATGAGCTCTAAAAATAAAATATTAAGGTAAAATACTACTGTAGTCTTTATGCAAGTACTTCAAATGGAATACATAATACAAAATATTGATTCAAGAGGGGTTAGCATATTGAAAATCAAATGAGTTTTTGCCATTGCTGAGAGCACAGGAGCCCAGAGTAATCAGCCTGTTCAACTAATCATTACAGCAGTGCTGTTTGTGGCACTCTACTTAGCAGTCTGTCAGCAATTCTGTGAAAAAAACTTATTTTCCAGGGATTTTTATTTCAGCCATAAAAGGCTGCTCCAATGTGAAATTAAAAATACATGTAGAGATGTGAAAGAACAGAGCTCCCCCACCCCTGCACCCAAGTGGCTTTTGGAAGGTTTGATGCTGGGTCACCAAGGACAGCAAGAATTTTGCCTTTTATGTCAGTAGGGATAGAATTGGGATGAAAGAGTCCTCTGGTGATTAATTGCAGTCAACAGGAGCTTTGCTTTTGACCTCAGCTGAGCTTAGTTTTGCCAATGTGTTTTAATCACCACTGTGTGGGGAACTCTGAGGTGCCTCTGGGAGGTTTTTTTTTTCTGGCTAAAATAATTGTTTCCTCTCTGGTAACACCCTTGGAAAAAGATTTTCTGGTGTGACACTTTAGTCAATGAGGGCCAATGCTGCAGCTGAGGTTCCAAGCCCAGTAAAATCGGTTTCCTTCTTTGCCAAAATGGAGCCTTCAACCACAGCATTTATGCTGAAAGCTGGCACCAGAGGCAGTAGACTTTAGGACAGGGGGGTAATATATTAGTTTGAACACTCCAGAATACCCTGCAAGATAAGATTTGACACTCCTGGACCAGATCCTGAGCAGCCTGATCTGATCTTGCTGCTGGACCTGACTGCTGGGGGTGGAGGCTGGAGCAGGAACCTCTGAGGTGCCTCCTCACTTCCATTATTCTGTGTCTCTGGGAAGCTCTGCAGGACTCTGTAACCTCTGCTGACACTGAGAGCTGCTCAGATCCCAGTTTAGGGTCAGCTGTGAGGATAAATCTTCCTGTATAGGACATTTAGAGGCACAGTTTGCTTTGGGCCCCTGGCACAGGTTGCCCAGAGAAGCTGTGGCTGCCCCATCCCTGGACGTGTCCAAGGTCAGGTTGGACACTGGGGCTTGGACCAACCTGGGATAGTGAAAAGTGTGGTTTGAAGCTAGATGATCTTTAAGATCCCTTCCAAACCAGGCCATCCTATGATTTTAGCATCATAGATGTGATTAAACTTGCTGGAGTTCTTGGATTGCTGTTCCATCTCCAAAATGAGTGATTTATCTGACAAGATCTGGATTCAAATTATTCATTTTCTTCTCTCTTTAGGGACCACTTAAAACTTTATTTATACAAAAATTAACTTGAATTCAAGTGTTGAAGTGCTTCTGGAAATGTTGCACTGTAGAGTTACATTAGCAGTAGCACTGGAATTATATTCTCTTTCATTTTCTCTGAGCTGCTAAAGCTGCATTGATGTGGTGCAGGTTATTGAAAGGTATTTTTTTGAATTTCTTAGACAATGACCAAGACATAGTGCAGTAGCTAAAAGAAAATTATCAAAATCAAGGGACATGTGGACAAAGTACACCACAATGCCATAAACCTTGCTAGATCTTAATGAGATGCTAATTAACTATTTGCAGACAGGTAATATAAACCACACCAGTCTCTTTGTTCAAGAGAAAGTAAAACTACCAATGTGATGAAAGAAATATCAGTTGCCAAGTAAAAGTAATGAGGTTTTTTGGAAGCTGGCAAGCTCTCTGAGGCAGAGAGGGGAGAATATGACCCTGGGGAAAATTTGAAGTATGGTGACTTGGTGAACACTCTGACTTTACTTCCATTCCTAAAATGGGACAACAAGCTTGTATTCAAGTCGTGACAGATAATATCAGAGTGAGAAGGTAAAAATGAACAGATATAAAGCTATGTCACTTTACAATATGAAATGTAATGACAGGTTTATCTATGGTACAAAAATAAAACAAAAAAATCTGTATTCACATTTATGGGAATACTCTCTAAATATTTTGCTTTTATGTTGAATTGTTTATGAAGTTTCCTGCACGTGGAGAAGTCTTTCTCAAATTCCAGACAGCCTTTTCCTCATTGTTTCATTCATCCAGACATGTATGATCCCTCAGTTACTGGGAGTTTCCAGCCATATTACCCACCTTTAAAATACTTATTTTCCTCCATCTTTGCTGCCATCCTTTCAGTGGCTGCTGTTTGCCTTTGTTGGATGTGATACTATCCTTGGTCAGCAGCTGAAGTAGTTTCTAAACTTGGAAAAATGCGTTGCTTATAATGCACAAAACAAAAAAAGGGAAAAAAAAAAGAAAAGGTTGTTCTCTTGTGTGAATTTTAAGAATAAATAAACAGACAAAGAAACAGTAGCTTCTGTGCTCAGCCATTTTGCAGCCTTACACCTTCCTCCTGAGTCAGCTCCTGTGCTTGTTTGCTCCATCATTATCCTGGCGGAAAAATGTCAGAGTGATGGAGTACCTGTGAGCAACTTCCCAGAGCAAAAAATACAGGGATTTGCTGAGCAAGCACGAGAAGTGTTCCACAGAGAATCCTAATATCTGACAGAAAATCCAGGACAGGAGCAGGTCCCCTTGCAAGGAGGCACCACTGGTGGAAGCACTGTCACAGCAGCAGAACTACTTCTTATAGGTTTTGTGTTTATATATAAATTATAAATAAAAATATATATTTAAAACTATAAGAATACATATTTATGTATTTATTTATTTAAAATCTAGTTAGTCAGACACATATTTTTAAGTAAAACCACATCCCTAAAATATTATAAAAATGATAATGCTCTGAAGCCAAAGCCCCAAACCTTAGGGGATGCCAGAGGGAAGTTCTAGTGGCATGTATTTTAAATTACATTCCCCTCTATATGTGGAATGATACAATCTTTAATTACATGCCTCCATGCTAATTTTTACATAGGCAGGCTGTGCCCTACAGCACATGCAAGAGGCAGAGCCCTTGGAATGGGGTTAAATTCTTTGTGACTTTGCTGATTTTTATGGGGTTTTCTGTCTGTATTGCTGAGCAAAGCTTAGCATCTGAAAAACAAAATAACCTCACCGAATAATATTTCCCCTCCCTTTTCTGCCCTTCCTACAGACAAGTGGGGCAGCTGCAGACAAGTGAAAATTTGAGAACAAAATAGAAATATTCCTCTTGTCTTCTGCTCCCATTCTTGGTATCTCTGTAGGAGGGCTAGAAATTTTAGAAGGAAACTCCATTTAGCACCTCCATCCCTAGAGTGGTATCTGTTCAGTGGCAATGCAAGAATTTAATCTACATGACACCAGGAACTTGTAAAGAGATGGAGCAGGCCCAGCTCCACCCATGTAGTTGCCCAAATAAAACATGGAACATGCCAGTCTGAATTAGTGAATTGGAATTTTCATTTT
Source organism: Geospiza fortis (assembly GCF_000277835.1). NCBI lineage: Eukaryota > Metazoa > Chordata > Aves > Passeriformes > Thraupidae > Geospiza > Geospiza fortis. Next base: position 427,423 of record NW_005054599.1, on the reverse strand, counting down.
TGTCTTGATTTTAACCCTTAGCCAAACCCAAGCCCACAGCACATCACTGGGTTTAGAGCAGGTCAGCCTTCCTCTGCCCTTCCTTCATGTTTCAGGTTATTGAGATTCAATAAAATACCTAGAATTTCCAACGTAAATGGTTACGATGAGGTTATTTTTCTACATGGTCAGTTGGATTTGGCAGAGAAGAGTCCAAAAATCTTTAACTGAAACCTCTTAATGGAAGCTGTGAAAGCTCCATAAGTTGGTCATCGCAGTTCAGGAATAAAAGAAAATGCTGAAATGGGGTGGGTTTGAATGGAAAGTTCTGGAAAATCTTCTTTAGGTGTAATGCTGCATTACCAACCTGCATCCAGGACAGCATCCCATCCATCCACATCCATCCATCCATCCATCCATCCATCCATCCCTCCATCCATCCATTCATCCATCATCCATCCATCCATCCATCATCCATCCATCCATCCATCCATCCATCCATCCATCCATCCATCCCTCCATCCATCCATTCATCCATCATCCATCCATCCATCCATCCATCCATCCATCCATCCATCCATCCATCCCTCCATCCATCCATTCATCCATCATCCATCCATCCATCCATCCATCCATCCATCCATCCATCCATCCATCCATCATCCATCCATCCATCCATCCATCCATCCATCCATCCATCCATCCATCCATCCATCCATTTAGCACTGGAGGGAGAGGGGAGGCTTTAACCCTCTGATGTAGGGCCTGAGATGGTTTTGCATTATCTGACCACAACATCACAGCCATGGAGAAATATTCATCATCTGTATGAGCCAAAAAGAGAAAATCCCCAGACTAGGGAGCCCCAGAGTTTCTGACCCAGCTGGAAACCAGCAGGACTTGCGCTGTAATTCCCACTGCACATAGCAGGAGTATGTTCACATCCTCAGGGAGGAGAGTTAAGGTTTGTGCCCTACATTGCTTTAAAAAGTAAAACAAGCCAGCTTCCTGTCTCTACTCTGATTTAAAACGAAGAGGAGAAGGCGTTCTCCTGTGTACTGCCTGTTTTCTCACACATTAGTTTCTTTAGGAAAACTGGCTCTTTTTTCACTGATAATTATTGTGTTCCACGGATGGCAAAACTGCCAAAATTCTTTGTGAATGTGGAGAAATTAATTATTTTTTAGCTCAGGTCTGAGAGCATCAAAAAGGGGAAACTTGAAACCTTTGTTCTGTGCAGTTTTATTCCGCCCAGCTCTGAAGAACACAGAACGACACCATTCACTGGAGAGAGATGTTCTGTATTATTTCAGGGGTTTATTGTTACCAATATAATTTGGGAATGTGCTTTGCTCCCCATGGAAAAAGAACTGTTTCACGATGTACTGTACTTTCTCTTCTGAAGTTCCAGGTCCTGCTGGATGTAAGCAGTTTGGAGAGGACATTCATTCTCCTACAAAGTGGATAAAAATTACTCAGTGGACATCTCCTGGTCTCACACTGATCCTGTTTCTCCCACAGTGGAACCCACAAATAGCTCTAGCAATGTCTGCTGCTTCCTGTTTCTCCCTATTTTCCACAAGGCCTGGAATCATGCAGGTGAAGGGGAGGTGGTTCTCAGGCTTGGGGTTGAATGATTACACAAAGCAGGGGGCTTAAACTTTCTCTGTCCCAAATCCCTCACAGGCAAAAACTGGCACAAAAAACCCCCTTTTTTCCATAGGAATTCTGTGCTTGGAAGTGCCGTGGGAATGTGTCAGTAACATGGGGTGGTCTAAGAGAATATGGGATGTGCTGAACAAAATATGAACCCCACAGAGGTTGACCTGCCCACTGGGCACACCTGATTCAGGGGTGGGAACAAAGATCTGACCACTGATCCCACCTTCAGTCAGGAACTACAGCAATGGAATTCTCACCACAACCCCACCTTCAGAGCTTCCCTTCCAGGAGTAATGAGATGCTCCATGAATTAATGTAGGTGCTCAGGGATATTTTTGTGCTTCTGGAGATAGAGGGGAGTTTTTGGCTTCTTTTTAGTCACATTTCAAACAATAACAATATTTTTGGCTGCACTAGTTTTAAGAGGCCTCAATTATCTCTAAGTAGAGAAAAACATGATCAATAGGAATGAAAAGAGGATAAAAGAAGGGTGTTATTTTATCTCTTTTTCAAGAGGAACACAAAGGAAATTTTGGAGGAAATCTTACTTTTAACCAAAAAAGGAGAAGGTCCTGCACTCAGCAGCTGGCAGGCAGCTGATTTTTATGCCTCACACTTGTATCTCAGGGGTGTTGCACACTGTAATCACCATGGTGCCTTAACGAGCAACACCTCTCCGCGGGGACAATGAGATGGTGACAACCAGAAAGTCAACATCCAGCCAGGTCAGATGTGCTGCCCAGACTTCTCTTTCTGATCTGTTAAAATATGACAGACTCCAGGAGTCACTGTGTGTGTTTGGGCTCAAACTGCATTCTTTTTGCTCAGGGTTGAGTTGTTTTACTTTGTTAAATTTGAGAACAGCCTTTTGACCCTGCCACCTTTTCCTCGGGAATGCAACCACTGTGGTGTGGTTTGTTTAGGATGAAGTTATTTTCTGGGAGAAGTTATCCCCCCCCAAAAAAATGTTTCTTGTTGACTATGATTTTAGTTAAAGTGGACAAATGCCCACTGTCAAAATATATATTTTTGTTCCAGAAATGACTGGATGTGGCACCATGGTCTGGCTGACAAGGTGGTGATCAATGAAAGGTTGGACTCAACAGCCTCAGAGGTCTTCTCCAACCTAAATGATTCTCTGTTTTTTAATAATTCTAGTAAACTTTTAGCCCAGTTTTTGTAGCCTAAAGACATACAACTTACTTACTGTATTCCCATATATTCCTTTATAAAACTCTAATAGAACAACTAATTTACATTTAAAAGCCATTTTTGTTTTTTTGATTTAGAATAAATATGGCAATGAAAAATGTCATACTTCCCTAAGAGGGGGAAAAGTCATGTTCTCTTAAAACCTGAATTTTAATAATTTTAGAGTGAATGTTAAAATTAGATTAAAGAGAGATTTTAGAGCAAATAGGTGCAGAAAGCAGGGAGGGAAAGTAATTTAACAGATCCCTTATTTTCAACTGGAAATTTTGTCACACAGTAAAAGCTTCATCCTTTCCGTCACATAAAGAGCTTTGTCAGGAAAGTTTGCAGAAGCAAAATGTTATGCTTTATTCATCTCACAAATGGATCTCAATCTCTTGTAACCTTAATAGCAAAGGTTACATAAGGATTGTTCAAAATTCAGTTTTCATAAGGAAAAACCCTGGAGAACAAATGATATTAGTCCCGAGGAAATTACTTTTACTGCATATATGTGACTGTAACAGACTGAGAGCAAAAATCGATGGCTTATCCGCACACCAAGTACCCTGGAGATCATGAAAAAGCAGAGCCTGAATAACTTATTTTACTTTCTGAACAAGCACTGGGAAAAACATAAAACAAAAGTAGCAAAAAAAAAAAAAAACAAAAAAAAAACCAAAAAACAAAAACCAACCTATTCTTTGATTTTTTTGTGCCAGGTTCAGTGCTTGCAGCCCTTGGCCTTATTTTCCCAATGTCTGTGGCAATGCTGCAGAGCACCTGGGCCTGAGGGAACACCAACCTCTTCCTCAGGTGCTCAACAAGAAGATGAGAAATGCAGGTTTTTGCTCCAGTGCATATTTCCTGAGTGATCCTCAGGAATCCATTTAATCTCCTTTTGTATCAATAACCTACACTACAAAAGAGGGCTGTTATTTCACATTTTTTTCAATGATGTTTTGAAAATGTGTTGTAAAAATTTTAGAAGATAAACAGCCATGGAAAGAAAATATTATTATATATATATAAAAGTTCTTCATTCTCCTTTTCGGTTTTCTTTCAGTTGCCTTTATTTGTGATTTTAGTAGAAAGTAATGATATAGGAGCCTGTGGTGTCTTGAGAACTAATTGCATCAGGGGTTTTTTTCTATGTAAGGCAATTGGGTTTCTCTTCTGGCTAGAAGCAGTATATTTACAGTGGAAACTGCCCTAGAAAATACACAAGCTGAGTGGCTGCTTGTAGTTTTATGTGGTCATTTGACAGGGGAACATTGGTCTGCCAATTGTTGTAATTTAGCTCAGTTTCTATCAAAAATTCTTTTTTTTTTTTTTTTACTAGCTGATCTGGGCAACAGATTAATGTTGGTTTTGAGTTGCTGCACAGATGACTCAGCTTCCTCAAAGTCATTTGCAGCACCCTGTTTCTGGGTTCCTATAAGTCAAGAGGGTGGTTTTAAGGATTCTTAATGCTCCCAACCTGATTCTTCTGTCCAGACCAATTCACAAATAAAATCCTGGCATTTGCTGTTGTGCCATGGAGTGGTTAAGTCAGGGTTACTCAACCTGCAGCTGGTTTTACTATAAGCATGAGAGAAAGAGTATACAAGATGGCAACTCTTCATGTTTGACTCGTATAGGTGCAATGGATAGATATAGATATAGATATAGATATAGATAGATATAGATATAGATATAGATATATAGATATAGATATAGATATAGATATAGATATAGATATAGATATAGATGATATCGGTTAGATATAGATATAGATAGATATAGATATATTTATCATTTAACAATGTCTTTTCCCTCTGGAAGTTACTTTGGTGCTGGGGGAGGCCAAGTAGCTCCTGAGACTTAGAGTCAATTTAAACATTTGTGTTGGGCACCACATCCATACCAATTATTGGAACTCTTTATTCAAACCCCCCAAACAGGGCTTGAATAAATGGGCTCATTTTCAGCCCATGACAGCCCAGGAGCTCAGGGCACTTGGCCACATGGGCAAGTGACATTGTGGCTTGGCAGGGTGAGTGGCAGCTTCAGCCACTGGAGGTGACAAGTGTGTGTCAGTTTGTCACGGCTGGGTCCTGTTTCCCTCCCTATTTCAGCTGTTCCCTTTCCATCACAGGTTTCCTCTTTTGTCTTTCCCAGGCAGAGTTGCCATAGCAACAGTGTCTCTTGACCACCCTGCCTTCCTCCCACCAGGGTCAGCCTCCCACCTGAGAGGTTTCACCCAGCCCAGGAGCTCTCCCTTCAAGCTCTCCCTTAAATCTTTCTGAATGCGCGCACAGGAAGTTGATGTCCTTGGCGGTTGAGGGGTCTGTGACCACTGCAGGTGGAGCCACTGGCCTGGAATCCAGTTTTGTGTTGCTAACTGGCACAATTTTCCATGCAAAGTGTTTGCAGGAAGCTGCTCTTGAGCAGTTCAGCCAAAACTCGAGGGATCTGTCAGCATTTGTAGGCAGGGATGTGGCATGGTAGACACAATACTCTGGTAACTTCAGTGTTGGAATCTGTCTTTTCACAAGCCAAGAGCTTTTCTGAAGTAATTAACTTATGATTTTGATTTGCAGAATCCTTTTCTCTTGAAAAAAACCCACATTTTTCAATATCCTTTTGGTAGACCAAGTAGTAACAGCCCCTTTTCCCTCCTGAAAATCTCCTCTGTATTTGGAGGAGACTGTATTTGACCTGAGCCTGATGCTGTCCAGCATCACTTTACCAAGGCTAAAACCACAGCTTCAAACCCACTTCCTATTTCCAGGACAGAGTTTTTTTCCAGAAGAATTATACAAATAGAAACACAGAATGGCTTGGGTTGGAAAGTTCACTAGAGATCACCTAATTCCAACCCCGTGCCATGGGCAGGCACACCTCTCACTGGACCAAATAACTCAGTGCTCCATCCAACCTGGCCTTGAACACTTCCAGGGATGGGGCATCCACAATTTCTCTGGACAACCTGTTCCAGTGCCTCACCACCCTCACTGTAAAGAATTTCTTCTGGAAAAGCAATGTTACTGGTTCCTCCTCAAGCACCTTCCTAAAACCTTTTGATTTATTGAACTTTTGAAAGGGATCCATTCAGCAGTTGTAAATACTTCTTCTCAACAAGACCTCAGTGTATGGAAGAACCTTTTATAGGGTTTGATGAGTGTGTTGAAACGATTAATTAAGAAAATGTTTCCACAAATATCTAAATGCATAATCAAATATATATTTTAATGAATTATGTAACAGTCTGTCACAACAGTCTATTTATATGAGATATTTCCATTTGACATGAAGTAATGCAGCTGTTTATTAAAATAAGGATTAATCTCATGTGTGTTACATTTGCATGCCATTTTATACTTTATCACAAAGAAATGCAAGGTCAGACTTAAATTGTGAACTTCCATATGTGGTGTAGCCAATGAACAGATAAATGGGTAGAAAAAGAATATCTGAGAGAAAATATCTGGGAAGAGGCAATATCATCTATTCTGGAAAACCTGTTATTTAGCAGTTATTTACCTGAATCTAAGCTGAAACTTCTACAAGGAACAGAATTAAGAATGTAGGAGAAAATTGCAAGGCAACGTGTTAGTAAACTGATTTTCCTGCATGTGTCATGTAATCTCTGGATATCTGGGCCAAGGATTCTGCCTGATATTGCTAAAAACACTGTCCCAAGATACTGCTGTATCTATTGTCCAGTGATCCAGTAGATAATCAATGTAAGGGTAGTAATAAAGTTGGTGAAACTAAATGATGGAATGGACAGGGTTGTACTCAATATATCTCATCATTTTAAGCAGAAGCATAATAGACTCTAAATTAGCTGATACTAAAGAGTCCTTAGGGAAATCAATGTGAATAACCCTCTGAAAGCATTATCTCATTGTCTGTAGGGTTCAAAAAAGCAAGTTGGATCATGAAAAAAAGGAGAAATAAATACAAACTGGAGAGGAAAACCTTGTGTCTGTGCTAAACTCCTTGGTGTATTTATATCCTGAAAATTTTACAATTCTGGTCATGGTTTCTCAGACAGAACCTCAGTGAATAAAAAAGGTATGGAGAAGGGAAGGAAAGATGGCCAAGGACACAGAGTAACTTGTCTGCTGAGTGAGAACAAAATATGCTATATTTTTATCTTGGAAATTAAATCAGCACCAACAAGGGTAACATGGTAATTTTGCTATGATAAGAAACCCCAAAACTTATCCCCTATGCTGTGCATATCACCAAAATTAGGTGACACCCAGCAAGATGATTAAGTAATACATTAAGACACACACACACTAAAAGTAGATTTTCATTGACTTATTTGTGTTGTTGAGTTCACAGCCACAGGTTGCTGTGGAGTTTAAACTATAACCAGTCTTGAAAGAAAAAAAGTGTATCAAAAATTCATGGGCATAGCTTTGTCAAGAAGCTCAGATGCAGCTGAGGCTGAGGACCTGTGAGGTTTGTTGGGACAGTGGGGCACTGGGGACAGTGCTCTGTGTCCTTTCCAGGGTATCCACCACTTGGAGTGGGAGACCTTTCATCCATGTGAGCTTTTGATCTGGTGAAACACAGCTGCTCCAATGTACACTCTGATGTGAGAAGAGGGAGAAAAAATGTTGCTCTTTACAGGTGAATGTGTTTTTCTCAATTTCTGTATTGATGGATTTATGCAGACATAGCCGCTGCCCAAAATATACATTAATTGCTCCTTGGGGGTAATTTTCTCACTAGAAAAAAAAGTATTTAATCTAATTTAGGATTTTGTTTAGTAAGGCACTTACCAAACCAAGTTATTTCAACAGTTAAAAAAATTTAAACAAGTGTTTTAAAAATAAATTATTTCAATAATTTCATTTAAGTGAGAGGACATAAGGTTTCTAGTTAACATGTCTTAGAAATACCCCAACATATCAAGTAGCAGTAATAAAATGCAATAGAATAGGTCAAATTCCTGTAGAACTATACAGAGCTTGGATTTTATTTTAAATAATGCTTTACATCCTTTCTGTCGAAGCACTCAGAGTACTTTGGACTTACATGGCTTAAATCTCAGCTGGGTTTTGGAAGCTTTTTTATGTATCACCACAAAATGGTATTTTTTTCAAGTTCATTTTTATAGACTTCTTTTCTCCCTGTTGCTTTGGGCATGAATTACTTTTCCATTCCTGGTAACTAAAGTCCTGGGTGGCATTCACTGTCTTGAAGTAGCAACAGGAAATGGAAAAATTACAGTTTATTTTGTTGCAGTTGGGTACCTTTAAAAACATTTGTAGACACTGCAGTTCTGTTGAGACTTTCAGTGAACTGTTGCACATTCCTTAATTACAGAGAAAATCAGGTCAAGAAATGGATTCTATCCCCAAAGATTATTTTATTCCTGCTAAAGCCATGCTGTGGTAAGAAATAGCACATCCCTTCTTTTCCCTTTAGATAAATTTCAGTTTGCACTGTCAGAGACCAGCATGTGATGTGGAACCTAAGCCAACCTGTGGGCAAAACATCTCCAGGCAGACATAAAATTATACCAGGAACAAATCCCCTCAGTGAATATGTAAGAATTTCACTTTTGTTTGGAATAATTGTGACATAGCTTCATCATGGATACCTGCTTGAAGATGTGGATGTCCCTGCTTTCTGACACAATTCTGAATGAAGATGTGAATGACTCCTGGTCTTCATTTTACTTTCAGTTTTGGGGGAGCAAAGGAACGAGGCAGATGGGAGCTCTTATTATGTTCCCACTGTTTATGCTGGGAAGCTGCAAGTGGGATGTCACATCCTACTTCATCCGTCACAGTGAGTCAATGCATGTGAAGAGTTCAAGATGTTCCCTTCAGCAAAGCGAGGCAGAGCACGCCAGGGAGAGGATCTTGGAGGTTTTGTGTTCACAAATAACTGCAATTACTTCAGGAAACGACACAAGTGCAAACCTGAACAGAACTTTTTCCCAAGGTCGGATGGCAGCTCAGGGAAAAACAACGAAGGGTGAAATGTGCCAACCCCAACCACTGCTCTGTTTTGCTTGTCCCACCCAAATAAGGGGGAAGAAGTAGTAATGACTCAGAAGAGACAATGAAAATGATTAGCAATATGAAAATGTTCCTCGATAGAGTAGATTTAACAAGGTGAAAGTAGATTGCTCCTCAGATGTCTAACGGGAAGCATGGTAGGTCTGCAAGAGAAAGTCTGATGGAGACCATGGTAACAACTTCAAAATCTTCTATCAGGTTATTTTTCCTCATATTATTCTGCACAGAACGCCCTGATGGAACTTATAACATCATAGAATGGTTTTGGTTGAAAGGACTTTAAAGATCATCTGATTCCACCCCCTTGCCATGGGCAGGGGCACCTTCCACTATCCCAGGATGCTCAAAGCCCCATCCAGCCTGGCCTTGAGCATTCCCAGGGATGGAGCATCCACAGCTTCTCTGCTCCAGTGCCTCGCCACCCTCACAGTGAAGAATTTCTTCCTAACATTAAAAAAGCTCACTGCTTTTCTTTTTCATATAAAAACCTACTGCTGCAAGATATTATTAAACAGCATGCTGATAGCAGTGAAAAGAGCTACAGCAGAGGATGAAAAATGGAAGCACTTGTTTTCCAAAGGATGCAGTTTTATGAGAGCCCAACACTTGCACTTCAGGATATAAATTAAGAACTAATTAACTTTCATCCTAGTAATGAGGGTGTTTATTTCTTGCACTCTGTAGCTCTCTGTAAAGCCTTGTCAGACACTGGCCAAGCTGGTGACATGTCTGATGACATGTCCCATTACTCAGTTGGTTGGATCATGGTGCAGATAACACCAAGACTGTGGGTACAATCTCTGTGTGGGTCATTTACTTAAGATTTGGACTCCATGATCCTTGTAAGTGCCTTCTAGCTCAGAAAATGCTATGAATCTGTGAATGGCCTGACTGAATATGGCAACAGTCCCACAATTTGGAGAGCACGGAGTTGGGTTGTTCCTCTTTTATCTTATATGCTTGTCAATCCCAATGGTGATAGGTATGAAGAGGTTGTGCTTTCGGGAAGCTTCATGTACTGAGCTGAGGCTGAAATAGCAAAGCTTAGAAGGCAAATTCTTGGAAACTGAAGTTTAGTAAAACATGTTAGGTTTGGGATTAGACCCCAGCCATCTGACCCATTCTGCATTACATGATGTTATTGTCAATAAAATATTCTCTGAAGTGTTGTCTCATGATACTCTCCAAGCCAGAAAGGCTATTAGTTGCTCAACATAAATATACCAGAACTATGGTCCATAAAAATGTGTGGAATTGTTAATCTGACCTCACAGCTCTGTCTTTTCAGTTTAAAAACCTGAGCATTTCCCAGATTTGTGGGCAGAGTCTGCAGCCTGCATGGAGCAACGTTACTGCAGCAGCATTGCCACAATCTATGGAAAGCAAAAAAAAAACCTGGAGAGAAGTCAAGGTTTGCCAGTGGTGTTGGCAAAGCTGAATGAAGGCAGCCTTGGGGGAAATATGATCAGTTCTGATGGCAGTAAAGGGTGGAGGAAGGCTAAAATGAACCCCTGAGGAGAACTGGATGATGTAGGCTGGAATAGGACCACAGCTTCAGGAGCTTGCCGATAAAAAATTATATTTGGATGGGTTCCTGGAGTTTCTGTGATCCTGGGAGAGATCCATGGGGTTTGTGGGGTCTTGTGCAGACTTTGGAAGGCTGTTGGTGCTCATAGGACTATTTCCCTCTCTTTCTTATCCCCAAGATTATAATTTTCTGGAGGAAAACCTCCTGCTTCTTTATCTGTGACTGCTTCCCATCTGGTACAGGAGCTTTTCCCTCCTGCCCCAGGTGTTGTGAATGAGTGGTTCAGGTTACTTAAAGAATCACTGTCAAAGATATGGGCAAAAGCAGGTTTAGTATCAATTTGACCATGTTACCTGTGCATCCCTGACTGAATCCCCTCTCCTTTCTGAGTAGCATCCTCCTCCTGCTGTTGTCTCAGGAGCTTTTTCTCACCTGAACTGCTGCTGCTGTGTGAGAAGGAGGGGACAGGGCAGGGGCAAGGCCTTCCCCTGCAGCACAGAAAGGCAAACAGAAGTGAGCAGTGGGAAACCAGGCAGGAGAGCAGTGGCAGAGGACTTTGGAGGTTGCTGGACCTTCTCTCTCCTCTCACTCTCCAAAGCAGGACCCTGGGGTGCTCAGCAGTCAGCTGCCTAAGGCAAATGTTGATTTTGGCTATACATAAATCCCAGCCTATAATTGCCTACATTTGTTTGAGGTACATTTACCTCTGTGGCTTACAGCAATACTCTTGAGTTCCCCTCATGCTGTCTGGAGTGTTTGGGAGGCCAGAAGGGAGGAAAATTAAAGAGAAGGGCTCTGGTGTCCCCAGCACAAGAAAGGCATTGATCTTCTGAAGGGAGTCAAGAGGTCACCAGGTTGATTAGAGGAATGAATAAACCCTGCTGTGAGGAAAGGCTGAGACATTGGGATTGCTCAACCTGGAGAGGAGAAGCTTCAGGGTGACCTAATTGTGGCCTTCTAGATGGAGAGAGACTATTTACAAGGGCCTGGAGTGACATGAAAAGGGGAAATGGCTTCAAACTGACAGAGAGCAGGGTTGCATTAGCAATCAGGAAGAAATTCTTGAGAGGATGCTGAGGCCTCAGCTCAGATTGCCCAGAGAAGCTGGGGCTGCCCCATCCCTGGAAGTGTCCAAGGCCTGTTTGGAGCTCTGAGCAACCTGGGATAGTGGAAGGCCAAGAACTAAGTGATCTTTGAGGTCCCTTCCAACCTAAGCCATTCTATGATTTTGTGATTATTGCTGCACCCACAGAAAGCTCCTTCACGTTGCCAAAGTTGTTTGTCTGAGACTTCGACAAACATCTTGGAAAAATACAGTCTCTTTTCTTGTGAGCATCCCACAGTCAAAGCGCAGGCACGTATTTATCAGAAACCTATCATGTACCAGATGGCAGAAGAAAGTGGTTGTTTAAACACTCTGTGACTTAGGGTAACCTGGCATAGCACATTCTCAAAATACGCCGCATGTGTTTCTTCACAGATCTCAACTTAAGTATAGCAATGAATAACTTCTTCAAAATCCTGCTACAGCAACATGTCTTTTGTTTCCTGCATGTTATCTAAGAGCTGCTTCAGCAAATGCAAGGAAGGAGTTAGGCCTGGAAATCAGCTTTGCTGAAGACAGTGCTGGAAGTTTTCTTTTAAAATGAAGGCCTGCACCTGTGCTGTGGGTGAAATCCTCAGGGATTTGTGCTCTAGAGTCTCCCCAAAGCACTCAGCTGCCTTCAGGTTGTCTGGCTGCTCTCCTCCACAGGCAAAATCTGTGCCTTTCACAGAATTTTGGCCCAGACAGAGCTCTGCCTATGCGCAGAGGTTTTGGTCAGGTGTGGCAGGAACATGTGGGAGAAGAACTGTAGTGGGTTCTCATTCCCCTATTTCAGGACTCTGTGAGGAAGTTTTGTCAGTCCATATGGCTAAAATAATCTTTGCCCAAAATCTGGCCATGAAGAACATCCCTCACTCCCTACCTTAGGGGTCTGTGTTGGACCTGCTTCCATTTGTGCATTATGATTTTGGTTAAAAGGACTTTAAAGATCATCTCATTCCACCCCCCTGCCATTCCACCACCTTCCACTATCCCAGGATGCTCAAAGCCCCATCCAGCCTGGCCTGGGCAAGGCAATGGTTGTGGTAGATCTCAATAAACAAAGCAAAATCTTTTTGGGGAAAGGTATCTTTCTCTCTGTTTGCTGTGTATCACTGCCTTGTACTGATGTGTCAATATTCTGGGACTCAGAGACCTGGATGAACTCCCTAAAACTTTAATGATTGATAATCTGCACGAATTTCCTCAGGGTGAGCTTCTCTGAGATTTTGACCAAACCCAGAACTTCATAAGAAAACATTCTTACTGAATTTTGACCCATAATTTCCAAATTACCCTTCTCAGTTCCTAAATCTTCAAGTAGAGAGAAAAATGGAAAACATTTCACATGAAGATTTGCTACAGTTTGATTGTTTCCCCTTCTCTCTCTGTTACATAACTGTTTTTCCCTTCACTTGGAAGAAGTGTTATTACTCACATGTGATGCATAATCCTCTCCCACACCTCCCATCTCTGCTTTCCCTCCTGAGCATGATCTTCTAAATTTTCTGACAATGTTTTTTGAATTACTTTCCACGTCTGCTGATGCTGTGAGGGGAATAAAGGCAGCAGAGAGCAAGGAGGTCTCTACTGTCGCTCGCCTGCTGTCTGAGGAATTGTGAACTAAATTTTGCTTGCAGAATCTCCACCTCCAATAGAGGCCAAAGAGACTTTTCAGACCTCAGCTGGTCTTCCTTATAACAAATGTTGTTTGCCAGATTTATTGGTTTGATGCCAGTGAGAGAATCTGCAGTCGTGGCTCTCAGAATCCAGCGGGTGACAGTCGGAACAAACTGAGTGGGCTGGATCTGAACGTGACTGCAAGACAATAAACACAGAACTCTCACTGCAGCTACTTGCGCACAATCTCTCTCTAGAGAGAAGAAACAACAACTTTTAAATCTGTCAACAATGGTTTTATCAGGAGACAAGATTTCTTGTGAGAAGTACCCGGTTCTGTTAAGCATATGGTCAACAACTTGCTGTGTCAAACGAGCAGTAGCACATGTCTGGGAAATGCAAAACACCACAGGATCAATGAAATGTTCAACAACCAAAAATGTATTGGAATGTTCTCTCCTGTCAGTGCAGGGCCCAGCATAAAATCTCAGTGTACTTGATTCTGTTTAGTCTTTTAACCTACTTGATCCTCTTTCTGTCATTAAAGCAACTTAATCTTTGCCTTATTTATCTTGCTTTGTAGAATTCTGCATTGTTTTTTCTAAAAATCTGTGTGTCACCAATGCTGTTTCCCTGTAGGCTAAGCATTTTTCTTGTAAAATGGTTTGCCATTATCTGAAGGTTCCCTTTCCTCCTCCCCAGCTCTGAGAATTAAAGATATTTCCTTCAGGTGTTTGCCAGAAATATACAATGATTTGGGACCAAATGACAAGGAATGACATCTCAATATTCTCTCAAGACTCGTACTCCGTGGCCTTTTTGCTTTAATTTTTCTTCCTCTGTGATAAGAGGATGGTGAGGGAAAAAAGACAAAGGGGGCAAAACCAGTATTTTTGTATTTAGATTTTAAAGTGATGATGTCTGGGCAGACTTTTCGCAGGTTTGTGCTTCCTAGGACAGCATTTTAGGGGCTGAGGAGCCCCTGGCAAGAGAAATCCTACAAAACATTGGAAGGGTAACCTTAGAGACACCTGGGATCTGATGCCTCTAAAACTGGAAATCACAGAGAGGAGAAAAATTCATCTAGTGCAATTCAGGATTACCTGAGTTTTTTCCTTCACCATCCTAATTCATAAACAAATATAACACATGGAATTATTGATAGATGGTGTTCATGAGACTAACAGTCCATTCCTATCCTTTTAGGGTACTAAATAGATAGGATGATGAGGTTAAATGGATAGGATAAATGGGGTTGCTGAAATAGAAAAATAAAACTACACTTTAAAATAAAGCAAAGTTTATTAAAGTAATTGAAAATAAATAATTGAATAATTTAAACCAAGAAAGCCTAAAATACACAGATGAATAATATTTCATGAAGTAGAAAGGTGAGTGAAAATATATATCTTATTGAAATATATCTGTCACCAGTTTTAACAATATTTCCATTTTTATCTGAAAGAAGAAACTTTTTTTACTCAATATTTGTGCAGTGTTGCACTTTCTGCTCTATGAGCAGGTCTCTTGGGCACTGCAGTAATTAGTAATGAATTAGTAAAAGAAATAATGAGTAACGTGGAAGCCAATGACTTCAGTAAAAAACAGGATTTCATCTTGGCATTATTTAGCCTATTACTAAGAGCACAGAAAACTTCAAAGGATATTTTTATCCCATAGTTACAAGACAAGAGTAAGTCATTATTGAGATAATTTAGTAATCAGACTTAAAGGGATAATTCAATAATATGTGTTTATTTAGTGAAGAAAAATTGTCTCAAACAATATTGTTTTCTACTTAATATCAAAGATCCTTAAAAAAAAAAAAGAAAAAGAAAATAAATAGAACGGATAGTACAATACAGTCTAATTAAGACAGTTAAATCTCTTAAGAAATATTCCTACTAAATCAAAGTATAGGATTTATAAAGAATGTTCAAGGTTATTTGCCAGGGAGTGCTCAAGGTCATACAGCATCTTTGTGCATGTTCCAGAGAAGGTAGAATAATTTTCAGGAGGGTTGAGTTACAATAATTGTGTTTTGTATGACTGTCAAAATGGCTACAGGAGCTCCAATTTATTATAGGATTAGTGTTAAAAATAATGGAAGGTAAAAAATGAATTCAGTTAAGTACCATAAAAGGAGAAAGTTGGAATTAATTAATATGAATATGGATTAAATGCTTCCAGGAGGGGCAGTGAGGTGTAGTGCTGGTGTTGTTCTGGAGATTAGAGATGCTCTCCCAAAGCATTGTCAAATGCAAAGCCCACACAACAAAAATGAATAAATGCTGACCAATTTAAGGCACACAAAAGAAGAATAATAAACCCCAAACTCTGAGCTTTTGGTATTTATTTAGGGTAATCACTATCTGTTTTAATTATTGAGCAAGAATGGAAATACAGCAGGATTCAAAGGAATGTGGTATTTGCACACATTGAATGGCTTCCATAAATAGAAATGCAGAACACATTTTAAATTAATGTAAAAATGGGTCCTACTTTTTTTATTCAACACAGCATGAAGGTTTAGAGCAAGACTCAGAATTATGGGGAAATTCTCCTTCCTTTGCCCCTCAAGCACACCAATGAGAGCTGTTATAAAAGGCAGTGAGGTGATTTTTTTCTTTTGCTTATGTTACTTGATATGCAAACGCACATCGGAAGATGGGTTGGGAATGAGCTAAGCTGAATTTGTAGGAAAAGAAGGACAAAGCCTTGTGTAAATTAGTAATTAATTGCATTATGGTTAGTGTGACAGTACAATGACTAAGGAGTATGGCTTTAGCAGGGCTAACACCTTCACTTCCCTGACAATTCTTTTACCTTTAGAATGAAAGGCAACCCAAAGACAATAAACTCAAAAATATGACTTAATACAGAGTACTCTACACCATATATTATTGTCAGGCCAACATACTTCAAGAATTATGACTTCTTTGTACTTTAGCAATAATAAGACCAGTGGAAAGTGTAACTCAGTAAATTAGGTTATGATAAAATTCAGCTTAAAAAACAAAATGCAAACCATGTCTTCTTATGGTTGCCACAAGCTCCATGTATATTGCTTGTGTAAAACAGAAAATTAAAGTAGTTACTAGTGAAAATTTATTTCAGATATCAAATGTAAATCCCATAATCTGGCCCGATTATTGTTTTCCAGAGAACTGGAGGTTGCTTTGGAGTGGCTACTTTTCTCTTTTTCTTTTTTCATAGTCTTCTCTGTTAATACATGGAATGAGAATTCTGCAGAGAAATCTGTGAAAGCATGCTAAGGGTATTGATTTTGGATATTCCTAAATTTTTAGAACTAGCATTTGGATTCCAGTCAGGCCACTGTTCTAGAAAAGCAGGTTTTTTCACTCCTCAAGGACAAATTTTTGCATCCTTTGAAGCGCAGAAATTCCCAGCGGAGTTTTTCAGTAATAAATATTGATTCATTTCCTCTCTGTCCTTTGGACTAAATTGCAACAGCCCCTCTCTTAGATGTCCTTGCATTTTGTCATGTGACTGTTAGTTTATGTGGGTACCTTTGGCAGGAAAGCACCAAACCCACAAATCTCTTTCCCACCAGTTCCTCTTTGATCACAAGGAAACAACCTCCTGCTGTGCCTTGGAGATTTCCTCCTTGAAGAATCTCCAGCCTTTCTGGACTTCTTTGCCCTTCAGCCCAGATTCTCCTGTCAACCAGGCTCCCAAAAATTCTGAAGTCTGCCATCTGGAAGGTCAAGGCAGACGTTGTGCTGATCATCCTCCTTACTTCTCCAAGAATTGGAAAAACTCTATAATTTGATTATCTTTGTGCCCCAAATGGCCTGCAACCATCACATGCCCCACCAGTCCATCTCTGCTCACAAACAAGTCCACCAGGGCACGTTCCCTGCCTGGCTCCCTCACCAGCTGTGTCAGGAATCACCTCCCACACACCCCAGGAACCTCCTGGGCTGTTTCCTCTCTGCTATGTTGTATTTCCAGCAGACATCTGTTGAGTTGAAATTTATAGAGAACAAGGGTGAGACTTCTCCCAGCCATCCACAGAATATTTTATTGATTTCCTCACCCTGGCTGGGTGGTCTGTAACAGAATCCCCCCATATCTGATTTCATCTTTCCCCAACTCTTACCCATAAACACTTGACCCTGTCATTGCCATCATTTAGCCCCAGGCAGTCAAAACTCTCCCTAAAACCCCCCACCACCTCTCCTTCCTTGCACTTCCCTGGGACGGCTGTCACAAGGGTTCTTGGGATGAAGGAAGAGACGTATATCTGACTCCATGATCAGAAGGCTTGATTTATTATTTTATGATATATACATCTATTATAACTATACTAAAAAGAAAAGGAAAGGAGGGTTTCCAGAACCTGCTACCTAACCTAAGAATAGAAAAATAAAGAATGAAAACAAAGGAGCTCTCTCCGACTCTGTCGGAGAGAATTCAGTCCTGGATTGGCCACTAACTACAAACATCCCAGATGGGCCAATCCGGATGGACCTGTTGCATTCCACAGCAGCAGATAACCCATTGTTTACATCTTGTTGCTGAACTTCTCAGCTTCAGCAGGCAAAATTCTGAGAGAGGATTTTTCATAAAAGAAATGTCTATGACACTTCCCTTCTGAAGAGTTACAGCCATCCATTGCAGCACTCCAGGTGTGGAAGTCAGCCCCCATGTCTCCAGGGTTGCAGCTACCTCCTGGTTTTCCAGCTCTGCAGGGGCTCCCTGCTCCTCCTGTTTGTTGCTGTGGGCACTGGTGTAGATGAATTTCAGCTGGGCTATTGATGCTGCCACCCTTTTTTGGTGGTATGACCATTCCCACACATGAATAACCCTTGTGTCTATTCTGCCACATGGATTTCCATGCCCTGTCTCCACTAACATGGCAGACAGCAGGACCTCACCACCACCACCCCTCCAACACTGATGTGCCACCCCAGGCTTAGCTCTAGTGAGCCTGGTTTATCTCCTTCCTCCACCAAATCTAGTTCAAAGCTCTTTCAGTGAGCCCTGTTAACTCCTGCACAAAAAGTTCTTTCCCCCTTTTAAGGCAGCTGTGCCCTGTGTGTCCTACAGACCAACTCACCATTAAAATTCTGACAGTGACAGCAGCCTGGAGCCAGGTATGGATCTCTGGACTCTTCCTGTTTCCTCCTTCATCCTTCCCTGCAGCTGGAAGGGTAGAAGAGAACACTGCTTGTGCTCCTGAGCCTTTAAACAGTTGTCCCAAGGACCTGAAATCTTTCCTGAGGTTTCTTGCTTCAACTTGATCACAGCCCATTGAAAAATATCACCACGGATAATAATCTGAGGGCTGTAGCAGGGTAGGAAGCTTTGACCCTGGTCCCAGGGAGGCAGCAGGCTTTCCTTAAAAACTGGGGAAGTCTGCATATTGGACCTGCTGTTCTCCTCAGGACAGTCTCCTATGACAATATCCCTTTTCTTTCTTCATGGAAGTGGTTTTGATGCAGGACATGGACCAACCTCACCTTGGAGACTCCTCCAACTTAGGTGAACCGTTGTCCTCATCATTGCCTGGTTTCCCTTGCACTGGAATCTCTTTGCATTGATCAACACCCTTGGCATTTTCCTGGATAGCTTTGAAAATACCTGCAACAACATTCTTATTCATATGGCTAACAAGAACTAAAATTCTCAGATTTTACTCCTCATTTTTACAAAAATTCCTCTATTTAGTAGTAAATTGTTCCTGCTGAGATTCATATTCATCACTTCCTCCAGAAGCCCCACTTTTGCTGCAGGCTGAGGGGCCCCTCTTGCTGAGGCAATAAAAAAACGCAAGTCTCCTTGGTGAAAGGCACATAAGGGTTGATTTATCTGCTCTCATAACTCCAGAATGACAGGTTTGGAGTAAAAATGGGTATAAAATTGACTCTGTCCATAGCAAGATGCCTTCATTCTCTAAATTTTTATCCTCTGCCATATCACACAAGAAATTGGTAAGATAATGTATAGAGCTTGCAAGACTTCCAGCAATATTACATCATGGAGCTTTGCACAAAAGTAGAGCTTCTACAGGAAAAGAATTTGGGAGTGTTGGCTGGTCTGTTAAAAACAAAAACCATTTGTGCTTCCATGGCTGTGTGACTGTGGAACAAAAAATCACAGCAGTGTTTACCAAACAAATCTCAAAATCTGGGAACTTGTGTGGAAATGACACTTCCTTGCACGTGTTTTGAGTCACAGGAAGAGTGGCAGACTGCATGATTGGTTCATAAACAGAAAAACTTTCTCCCAGATAAAGTGGAACGACTGTGTTAACAGTTCTTAGTGGTTTGGAGGCTTGCCTGTAGCCAGTCACATCATTTGTGGCTTCCTGGGTGCATTTGAAAGTGCCCTTCATAAAAGGTCTCATTCATTTTGTTTCACAGAAGCTTCATCAAAGCATCCTTTATACGACTCTTGAAAAGATGCTGTTGAAGTTGTGCTTTAAGAATAATTATGGCTGAATCTTTGGTGCATTATATCAGAGCATAAATGGAACAACACAACCACCTAAACAGCCGAAGTTTAGATTTGGGCACAGAAAGGAAAGGGGAAGAGTGAAAGACTGTCTTTTCTGTCTTCCAGAATATTTTGAAGAGACTATTTGTGATCAACAACAATCATGTGTTTTTTGCCTAGAAAATAAGATTTTCAGATATCTAAGGGCTCTATCTGAGGTTGCAAAGACCCAAAATAATAAAAAAAGCCATACTAACCTTCTTGCAATCAGGACAATGGCCCATGAGATGCAGATTGTTACAGTCATATATGATTTAGATGTGGTTGTTTGCTCACAAGGTCATTTTCTATTAAGTGAAGAAAGGCAAAATTTCATATTCAACAAAAGCTTTTGTCCCAGTGACATCACAGAATCCTGTTTAATGGCAGTTTCCCAGCTCTTGATGTGTGCTTTTCAATGACTTCATACCCACTCTGCATTCTGGGCACTGGGTGGGCTGAAACCCCTGCACACAGAGACGTGACAAGGACAAGGCCTGATGAAACACAGGGCAGACAGACTGGGAGCCAGGCAAAGCTGCCTCCAGGTAAGATTCCATCCCACACTTGCAATGAAATAAAATAAAATAGAATCCCAGAATAATTTGGGCTGGAAGGAACCTTAAACCTCATCTTATTCTATACCTGCCATGGCAGGGACACCTTCCACTGTCCCAGGCTGCTCCAAGCCCCAATGTCCAACCTGGCTTTGGGCACTGCCAGGGACCCAGGGGCAGCCCCAGCTGCTCTGGGCACCCTGTGCCAGGGCCTCACCACCCACAAGGAAGAATTTTTTTTCCATAAATACCAACTTCCCACTGGTAATCTGTGGTTGAAAGAAGCCTGGTGAGCTGGGTGTGCCCAGAGCAGCCTGTGGATAATCACTGGCTCAAGGAACTGGGGAACCTGACTTTTACCAGTGCAGAGTTCTTGAAAATGCAAAAAGAACCAGTCCCTGAACAAATGCCCTCAACAGCAGAAGAGGGAAGTCCTTTAGCACATCCATGTTCTCTCAGCAGCATTATTGCTTTGCCTGGGCTATGGTTTGAGCAACTGCTCATTTGTCACACATTGCATCTGGAGTGACTCCAAGGAAACTGGGAGATGGCCTCGTTGACATCTGGTTGCTGACATATTAACAAGGACTTTGGCCTCCATTTCTCACTTCACCTCCTGAAATCATAATATATCAAACGGCACCAGCACAAGGATCAACCAAACCTTAAAAGTTCCTGCAAAACCAGGAATGGTAAGAGCTGATTGAAATTCACAGGATGCTTCTACTCTATCACATGATAAAATATACTCATCTTCTCTTTCTTTTTTTTCCCCTTTTTTTTTTGTGCAAATGTTGGTAGAAAAAGAGCCTGCAATTTGATTCCTTCAAGTGTTTGTGTTGGGAGAGCTCTTGTCGCATATGTTCACAGAGAGTGAACATAAAAGGGGCCCGAGGATAGACAAAAAATCTGTTTGACTATCTGACAAATAGTTACAGAAACATTTTGCATATTTACCCATCTTCTAAGAGAAACATATTGCTGTGCAACAAAAATGTGTTTACTGTAAAACGACATAGACAGCAGCACTTAGAACACACTTGAAAGAGTTGGATTTTGTAAGCAGCTCATTTGCATAGAAACACAGGAACATTTGAAGCCTCAGAGACAGCATCAAGGAATAAAAGACATCCACTGGGACCAGTCTACATTAACCTTAGGTTTGTATGGTTTTCTTTTCCTCTTAGGACTGTATATTTCTTAAACAATTAAATCATTTCATGAAATCATTCCATGTCCTCAAAAGTGCCGTGAGTTTCTGCCTTGCCACCAGGTTACTCTAAATTCCTCTTGGATTGCTGCTAAATTTATATAACTTTGTTATATCACTGGCAACTTATATTTCTATAATTTCATGCAAAATAGATTCATTCTCACTTATGGGGTAGTGCTCCTTCTCAGTTACAGCCTGAGACCTGCTGATTTTTACTGAGTTATCCCAATAGATGGTTGGCATTCATATTCATTTTTTCCTCTCTCCTCAGCCAGGCTGTGAGCCTGAGTGAGGCATCAAACTGGAGCCAAATTGATGTAGCATATTCAAATTTCAACCTTGTTACTGAAGAGAATGCCAAGAGTTTAAAAAAAATGTCAGGCCCTTCAGATGGAAGAATAAAATGCTGGAAAAGAAAACTTTCAAACTCAGCAAGATGATGACTTCTACCTCTGGGAGTTCTATGTAAAAACCTCTGAGTAGATAAATGAAAGATGTCCTCAAGCACTAATAATAGAATGGTAAATGTAGCTATTATGATGCACATAAAAAACCTGAAAATAATTTCATTGTGCAATTTAGTGGCTAAAATCCTTCTTCCCAATCCAATACTTTAAACAGCTACACGAGAAAAGAGGCTTTGGAAACCTAACCAAAACAGCAAATTTCAGTTATTGTTAGCAAGTGGGAGATTAAATATATTTTGCTTAGGGATTTATTAGCAGAAAAGAGACATTTTTCACCTCTGCATAATTCTACCTGACCACACCTGAGTTCAGAGCTGAAAGCTGTTGCCATTTCTATGTAGCTGTGTAATAGTTTCTTTAATTTCCTCTCTGTTTTTGGAGTAAAGACAAGCTTCTTCTCTTGGTTGCAGTGCAAGAGGTTAAGGCTTCCTGTTGATTTGATTGTACAGCTCTCGGACTTGCAAATTTAAAGGTAAAAATAGAAATCTCTCTTAAATATTGCTCTCCCAGGAAGCATCTCACAATGTTTCAGGGGTACTTGCAGAGGCTGGTGCTATCCCTGATTTATGTCTTAAAAAGTGACATGAGAGCTGTCTGAGGCTAAAAGGAGACCAGGTCTAGCAAGGCCAAGTGCTGAAATGGTGCATGGTAATGCTGGAGAAGGTGAGAAGCAGCAAATTAATGTCATCACAAGAAATATTCACACCGGTGTGCATGATACAATGTTCTGATGACACCCAGGAATGGAGTCACTATCAAAATTGCAGCTTTTCTATGTCTGTGGAGATCTAGAAGCACAAATTAAATTATCACCTATTAGAAATAACAGAATATTAAAAGTGGCCCTGTTTGGGGGTAGGGACAAACAACTGGGTTAGCTTTAATATTGCTTTAAATTTGTGTTTAATACAAGGTATTAAGCAATTTAATTTAATTTAATTTAATACAAGCTATTAAATTTGTAAAAATACAATGTATTCTCTGTCTATACCTGTGCTTTCTTAATCCCTAATAATCACATAATAGTTAAAAAAAGACATCCAGTATATCTGACAGCAACTGTTCTATGTCCATGTAACTTTATGGTGGCTGTTTAACTCATAAGAAAGGAATTTATATTGATAATAATAAAGATGAAACACTGGTAAACAAAAACCAGGCCAAGGAAGGGTAACTAACACCTGTTACCAGCAGCACCAGTGTCCCAAGGGGCTTTCTTTTTTTATTTACAGGGTACATCTTGTCTGCACCAGCAGTGCTACATGAAATGGAGCTCTAGCTGAGAGACATTTCATTTTGAGCAAATATTGAAACTTTACAGATGCTTGCCTGCAGCTGTACAGAAAAGACAAACAGCCTCGAGACAAGGCAGCCCCTCAGAGCCTTTCCTTTGCTCTGTTTTAGCAAGGCAATAATCCATGCAGATGGGAAGGCAGAGCTGGGATGAGACATTCACAGAACCCGCTGGGAATCAGGGTCCTGACGCTGCCAGAGTCAAAATCCCCTTCAGATCTTCGTGCAGAGGGGGAGATGTGAAGGTGCACAAGGCTCTGCTGAGCCAGGACACAGGGAAAAGGATCTGTCAAAGCCCCATGGCAGGGTCACGAGCTGGAAGGAGGCAAGAGGGCTGTGCAAATACCTCTGGCAATAATGTGAGGGAAAGCCTGCTCCGTCACTAAAAGCCCAGGATATATTTTACAGATGAAATTTTGCTTCTGTAGAGAGATTTTGTGTCTCAGAAGAGGAAGTGACCCAGTAATGTGCACTCACAGAAACCCAGCCCTACCCTGTGCTGCATCCCCAGCAGTGTGGGCAGTGAGGGAGGGGACTCTGCCTCTCTGCTCTCCTGCAAATCCACCTGCAGAGCTGCCTCCAGTTCTGGAGTCACCAACACAGGACAGATGGGCATCTGCATGAAGGTGATCACAGGGCTGGAGCACCTTTCCCACAAAGGCTGAGAGAGTTGAGGTTATTCAGCCTGGAGAAGAGAAGGCTCCAGAGACCTTGGAGCAGCTTCCAGTGCCTAAAAGGGGCTGCAGAAGAGCAGGAGAGGGCCTGTTTACAAGGGCATGTGCTGATAGGAGAAAGAATAATGGCTTTAAGTTGAAAAAGGGCAGGTTTAGAGCAGATATCAGGAAAAAATTCTTTACTGTGAGGGTGGTGATGCCCTGGAAGAGGTTGCCCAGAGAAGTTCTGGCTGCTCCATCCCCATGAAGTGTCCAAGGCCAGGCTGAAGCTCTGTGCAGCCAGAGATAGGGGAAGGTGTCCCTGCCCCTGGCAGGGGGCTGTGCCCTTGACTCTGCACCTCCTCACTCCCATGAGGAGTGCTCCAGGCCCAGCCAGAGCACTTACCAAAAGGTGAAAACCCATCTGTAGCTTCTGCCTGCCTTTGTCCTTATGGGCAGTGCCATTCCCGAAGCCGCCTCTGGCTCTCCCAGGAAAGAGGATGCTCCAGGAACCTTCCTCCTCTCTGTTGGCTGCCCCAGTGTGGGCTGATGAGGTTTTAACCTCTAATCTGGTGTGGGAGTTTGACAGACAGACTCCAGCTCTGACACAGGAGGCCAAAAGCCTTTGAGGAACACGAGTATCTGCTTATTAAGCCTGTCCTATTCCAGCCAAGGAGTACTCAATCTAATATCTGGTAATAGCTACAGAAAGGGTCCCTGCTGGAAAGAAACAACATGATCAAGTGTTGCCTTGTGTTTCACTTTTTCAGCTTCTTTTTTTTTCCCCTTTGAACTGGAAGACTGTGGGCAATGGGGATAATATTTCTTCGTGTATGTGGAAAATCCCTTACTAAGAAAACTAATTTATTCAGACAGAAATATCTTCCTTTTTCTAAATATGCAGAAAATCAAAGGCACAGCAAAGGAGAAGCAAAAAGGAGGGTCTTCCTTGGTTACAGTTTATTGCAGTGAAATTCCCTACTGTGCCAGAAGTAATGTCACAGTAATGAGTAATGTCACAGAGGTCCCGGGTAAGTGCAAGTTTCGGGTGAATATCGTGCCTTATTTATTGTGAAACAGAATCACTGCTTTTAGGAGGGTTGAAAATGAGCTTTTCTACCAAAAAGGTGTGCTTTCCTCCCTTGCAAGTATGATGTATTTTGATGTGTTGAAAGGTGAAGGGAATAAAAGACTTGTACATCAGGAGTATCTAAATTGATGATACTATTTCTGCTAAGGAATGTTCTGTATGTCAAGGATCACCTCTGGGTGGTAAGGGTCACAAAATGCCTCAGCTGAGTTGGGAATAATCTACTGGAAGGTTTTCTCACTGAAGTCAGAGTCAAACAAATGTATTTTAGTTTCAGAGATAATTTAGAAAATTAAAATATAATTTGAAGTTCTCTTGGTTTCCTGCAGTGCTCCATAACCCTATAATATGCATGTGAGGGGATTTTGATTTTCCTTTATAAACATGCCTAGAAAATCACCATTTTCTGCAGTCCCAGATCATTTCCTCTGTGGTCAGGGATTTTCAGGGCTTATGTGATTCCAGTACAGGTCAATGACCCCAAGTGCTGATACTTATTTCTCTCTTACGGATAATTTAAAAATCGTTCAATATGAAGCAAAATCAAATTTTGAAAGCATTGAAAATGTTTACCAGCCATTCAGCATCTTAAAAACATTGTTTGCTGCTTCCCTGAGGTGCTGGCATTTATTTGATGGTTCAGCAACAGGCTCAGCGGTCCAACCCAACAGATATTGTGGTGAGCTGGCTTTCCAGCTGTTCTCTGCATGCGTTTGTGTGTAAACCTGTGTGTGTGCACACCTGAAAGTATCAGCACGTTTGGTGCTGCATCAGCAGAAACATAATTCATTCTGTCACCTATTTGAGAAGCTGCTGTAAATGATGTGTAAAAAACCATTGGATAAATGCATTCTGTGCCATAAAACTCTGTCACCTGCAAAGGCAGGTGTTGATGCTTCAGGAATACAGACACACAGTGTGGCAGACTGCGGAAACCTGTGTGTTTGTGTTTTTTGTAGCTCTTCCTTTAACATTTGATTATTTGTTCAGGGCCAGCGTGGTGCTGCTGCTTATCTATATATTGACAAGATTGGTTCCATGTAGAGCATTTGCCTGTATCTAACTTTGTTTGCAAAGACTATTTCAAGATGATGCCAGTGGGGGTGGGGACATGAGAGGAAGAGAGGGAGAGAATATTTTTAATTAGTTTTGTGTAGGCAGGAGGGAGAGGACAGACGTACACTGTAAATGTATCATATTTTTTTCATTTTTGTTGCGATCTCAAGCAGCAAACAGACCAATCACAGCAGCCCAGCAGCTTTATTTGTGCTGTTTTTGGAAGACTTGGCTCTGCTAAGCACCCTTATTGTTGCTCCTGCTTGACATTCCCTGTCCTTGACATCTCCCTTCCCTGGAATCGATGATGACTGCCATCTCAGCCCTCAGGCTCCTCCACAGCTGCTTTCAACTGAGATAGCCTCGTCCCTTATTCCTTGCTGCCCTACTTTTGCCCCTCACCACCCCCTCTCTTAAAGTCTACAGCAACTTGAATTCAGCTCGCTGTGGAGAGAGGTTTTGAAAGGCGGGAGCTTTGCGCACCCGGCTGAATCCCTGGCGGAAATTTCCCCGCTCTGGTGCGCGGCACTGGCGGGGTGTTGAGGGGGCTGGCTGCAACCAGCCCGTGCCTTTCTGCCTGCTCGTACACAATGTGGCAGCTGGGGACCTACACGGCCACTTGGCTGGCTAAAACAGTTAAATTTAAAAGCAGACCATTTGTGGTACCTCTGCCTTTCCCGACGGGCGCGGCCAATCCCGAGGAAATCGCGCCCATTGGGGACGAGAAGCTCTGGTTTCTTCTTGGTGCTTGATTACACCCCAAGGACACCATTATCCCATGCCAGTAGTCATCCTTCTTGTTAGACCTTATTGCTTAATTGCAACAGCACAGTAAAAATAGAGGGGGGAAAATGGGGGAAAGGGAAAAAACCAGAGATCAGGTGAGATATTGCTGAAATCATC